>NC_079452.1:17046098-17156098 GCF_903798145.1 Danio aesculapii
AGATTTAAAAGTGTGAAGGCTATCACTGCTCCTTAGATCCAGGGGAAACGAGTTCTGTAGCCGAGGAGCCATAGAGCTAAAAGATCTGTCTCCCATTGTGCTTAATCGAGTGCGAGGTGGTACCAGGGAGAAACAGTTGGCTGATGTAAGAGTGCGAGATGGGGTATAAACATGGAGAAGTTCTGTGAGATATTGAGGAGCAAGATTATGAAGTGTTTTAGAAGTAATAATTTAAAATCAATACGAAACTTTACTGGAAGCCAGTGAAGCTGATCGAGAAGTGGTGTGACATGCTCATGGGATGGAGTCCTAGAGATGACACGAGCTGCATGGTTCTGAATCAGTTTATGGAGAAGTTTAAAAGGAAGCCCAGAAAGAAGTGCATTACAGTAGTCAAGACGTGAAGTAACTAATGCGTGGATAAGAATTGCCGTGTTATTAGTTGTGAGAGAAGGGCAGAGACGAGTGATATTACGCAGGTGGAAATATGCAGGACGCGTAATATTATTGATGTGACCTTCAACTGAGTGTGTGCTATTTAACATGACACCCAAACTCTTTACATACACAGGGGGAAAGAATTGTGCTATTATCAATGTATATTGTGAAATGATCAGCTTTATTCAAAACACTTTTAGTCCAAAGAGTTATGTTAAAACACAAATACAGTAAGCGTAGTCTAAATTTTAGCCTCTAATATCCTGGAGATCAAAAAAGCAGGAATAACCATCCAGACTTCTTAGTCAAGGCTGTTCTTTTGGTGATAAAGAGGAGGAGGAGCAGGAGGAACAGCATTTGAAGCAACATGACAGCATTCCCTTGAGAACAGGGGATAGTTATGATAAATGCTGTGGTCAGGTAGAGTAAGTGAAAACAATAAAGACAGGCTAAACAAAACACAACAGCTCAGCAGATCTGGAGAATGACCTTTACGTGTGTGTGCGTGTGCGTGTGCGTGTGCGTGTGCGCGTGTACGTGTACGTGTGCGCGTGTGCGTGCGTGTGCGTGTGTTTCGAAAAACTCAAGTTAATCCACTGAAGTCGACTACAGAAGAAGGAAAGATCTGACAATCTCTTGTTGGATTAACATGCAAGATCTGTGTTTCCACAACATAAAAAAGATGCCAGACTTTAAAGACCGAGATTCAAAGAGTAAATGTTTTAAATCATTTTCATTTTGGCTAAAAGCACAGGGGAGAAACTTGTCCAAAAGAGAAAGCCTAAAATGTCCTCCTTTTGAAGCTCATTACAGTGTTCTCTTTCTCCTCAGATTAAAGAGGCTTTAAAACATAGGAAGTGGCTTCACAAATTAATCATCCCGTCTTTATTTCAGTATTTAATTCATTCATTTGCTTATTGATTGTAGTACTGTGTAGTGCTCAAAGCTGTCTACACAATGCATCGCAAAGGTTCTGTCATTCATACAGGCGAATTACCGGTTTGTAAACATTCAGCGAAGGAATGACATCCGATGCTGTACAGAGTTTGTTGTTGTCTTAAAAATAAGTTATATTGATTACATATTATATATATTATTTACATAATGCTTTCAGCATATTATAACAGCTTGTCACCCAGTTATAAACACAGTTATTCAGCAAAATTAACGTTAAAGTGAGCGGCGTTCATCTGACAGGTCCATTTGCGATAGCACCCTCCCAATGGATATTGGATAAGATGAAATGGCCAAATCTCATTGAAACTCCAAATGATTTTACAAGAGAGAGGTTAATCTACAAGTCTTTGGATGCCAACAATTGTGTTTTGAGTGGACATGTGCAAGAAATAATGCTCCATGATTACCAGATTCAAAACTTGTGCTAAAAACCGAGGTTCTGCCTAGACATAGACAAGGAAAGAAGACTGAACCGTACAAGGCCTGGGTAATTATCAACAAGCAAAACAACTGCATTCTGACAGCGAACTGCACCTGTACGGCAGGGTATGTGAACTTACATTTTTACATTTCATTCTAAGCATTCAGTGTCCGCAGTTTAATTCACCATGTTTAACTGTTTTTGCTGAAATCATTGCTGCAATCAAAAATGAGTAATGTGTATGATTCAGCATAGCGTGAACTTACCTGATATAAAATGAGAACTGCAGAGGCGAGCATTTTTAATTAGGTCCTCATTCCATTCAGCTCTTCGGATGGCTGTTAGCCAAAGACGTCTGCGGGTGGCATTAAAAGCGGTGTGGTGTATGGTAAAATTTAAGTTTTCTATTTCAAATTTGGCACCCTACCACACAACACAACATGTTTGCTATTGCAACTGGTATGCGCAGTTGAACCCATGTGACGTAGGTTGGTAATTCCCCCATATATCCTTCATTTTCAAATTGTCTTGAAAAACTACATTACCCATGATGCTGTACAGACAATTCCACCAATCAGAAAGTCGCAAAAAGGCTGAAGCAGTTTGGATGGATAGATAGATAGATAGATAGATAGATAGATAGATAGATAGATAGATAGATAGATAGATAGATAGATAGATAGATAGATAGATAGATAGATAGATAGATAGATAGATAGATAGATAGATAGATAGATAGATAGATAGATAGATAGAAGGACGGAACGACGGACGGACGGACAGACAGTCAGGCACATTGTCAGGCCAGTGCAAGTGACCACCCCCATGAAAAAAAATAGCTACTGGTCAGTATAAGATATTCCATAAAACACCTTATAGGCTAGGGGCCTTTTCTTTTTTGCTTAAGATTGCCCCTGTGTTTCCCTTTTAAATTTAAAGTTATTGCATAAAATAATAAAGTAGATTTAATTTAGAAGTGATATTTCTTTGCTGCGTCCTGCTTGATGTCTCAATAATTTATAATAACCTTTACACCACATTAAAGACACATCAGGCAGTAACTTTCAGTTGTCGCGTTCTTGTCACATTTAAAAGGTGTGTTTGTGCATGAAATGTGCGCGTTTATGCATGTATATTTGTGTGAGAGACCGAATTTATATATATTGCAGATCCTTTGCTGATCCTTCTATTCTTACTCTACTTCTGTACACATTCATATACACACTCTCTACTGTCAATTAAAGGTGAAAAACACCCTTGGGGAAAAGACCTTCGCTATGTCATAAGATCAAAGCAAATTCGATTTTTCATGTAATGACCCCTTTAAATCCCTATGGGGAATAAAATCTGTCTGGAAAACAAAGAGCAGGAAGCCACCAGCATATTCTGTAGTGTCATCAGCATGCAAATCTGATTTTATTGACAAAAAATGTAGAGTACTCTGCTTTCCCTACAGGGATGTTAGTGAGGGCAACTAGAGACGAAGAAATTTCAATATTCCTTTAGTGTTACTGATGGTGAAATTCATTCATTCGTTAATTTACAGTACCTTCAGCTTAGTCCCTTATTTATTACTATTCCAGCATATGCTTTACGCAGAGGATGCCCTTTCAGCCGCAACCCATCCCTGGGAAACATTTATACACATTTACTCACAGGGAGAACATGCTAGCTCCACACAGAAATGCTAACTGACCCAGCCGGGACTTGAACCAGCGACCTTCTTGCTGTGAAGCGACAATGCTAACCACTAAGCCACAGTGCCACCATGATCAAATTCAATCTCACACTAATCTCAACTAAAGATGTCCTGTACATTTGAAACCTCATTAAGGTGAATTTCCAATACACACACATACACCTCCAGCGCTTCTCCATGTGTAAACAAATGAATTTCTGCTTTAATTGGATTATATGTAGCTCTCATTAAAAATCCCACCCATGTAATAATAAGATGCTTCCAGTTGGCGCTGATTGTTTCTGCCATCTAATATTAGTGTATTTAGCACACGGAGAAAAGCTGCATTAGTAGCGCATCTTAATTAGACACGTGCGAGCGTTTCGCAGCCTCGTTGCTCATTAGCATTACATAGGCCCTGCATGAAAAACAGCACAGACAGACGCTTCTGCTTTATAGACTAAATATGAAGGTGTCTGACACATTCAGATCTCTTCTCGGAGGGATTGTGTTTGAAGAAATAGTTCAGCCGGAATTAATTTACTCAACCCTTATCTTCTTCCAAAAACCTGACTCTTTTTTATTTTTTTATTTTGATGAGCTCACAGAAAAGACGTTTGGAAGGATGTTCATGGTGATACATACTGTGACATGGAGTGGAATTTGAAATTATGTTGGAAAGATTGGATTCGAGCTGAACTGGATTGTCGAATGCACAAGGGTTGCCAGGTTTCTGCAACAAAATTAGCCCAATGACTTGGCCCACAGGATTTTTAGCCCATCATTGAGTCTATGTATTTGCTTGTGTAAATGTTTGTAAATTTATATTTATTCAGTTTTTAAATTAATTTCACAAATTTTATTGTGATATAATAATAGTAAAATGAAAATGTTCATCTGATTTATTATTTACTGTCTTTTAGTAGATCTATTACATGAGACATTTGCTTTGTTTACCAAATAAGTGGATCTAATTAGATATGCACTGTAAACGTTCATTCATTCATTAATTTTCTTTTCGGCTTAGTCCCTTTATTAATCCAGGGTCGCCACAGCGGAATGAACCGCCAACTTATCCAGCATATGTTTTTACGCAGCGGATGCCCTTCCAGCCGCAACCCATCTCTGGGAAACATCCATACACTCTCACTCACACTCATACACTACGGACAATTTAGCCTACCCAGTTCACCTGTACCACATGTCTTTGGACTGTGGGGGAAAACAGAGCACCTGGAGGAAACCTACGCGAATGCAGGGAGAACATGCAAACTCCACACAAAAACGCCAACTGACCCAGCCGAGGCTCAAACCAGCGACCTTCTTGTTGTGAGGCGACAGCACTACCTACTGCGCTACTGCGTCGCCTACTGTAGACATTAAAGGTAAAAATGTGTTATTTTTATTTTATATAATAAGTTTTCATGATAATCCTAAAATCATTCTGCATAAATCTGCTGAATTTTTACAAATTCTCCACAGAAATAGCAAAAAAATATCCGCAGATTCAGACTGGCCCTACCAATGACTAATCAAAGTGAAGTTTATTTATAAACTAATTTCGAGAGGATCACGTGCTTATGATTGACACGGCTGGCCCCGAGTCAAGCTAATGTACGAACCACCAATCAGATGATTCCTAACTCAGTATAAATAACCAAGCATCTTACCTTTAGTTATCTTCGTCTTGAAGAATCCCCCCTTCCACCCCCTCTCCTCCTCTTTTCCTCTATAGGGCAGCATGGCGGCCCAGTGGCTAGCACTGTGGCCTCACAGCAAGAATGCCTCAGGCTCGGGTCTCTACCCGGCCGGACAGCATTTCCGTGTGGGGTTCATGTTCTCCCCGTGCTTGCGTGGGTTTTCCCTGGGTCCTCCGGTTTCCTCCCACAGTCCAAAAACATGAGAGATAAGTAAAATTGACTAAACCAAATCAGCACCATATTCAAATTCCTCCAGCAACACACCACCTTAGTAATCCTTAAGCAGCAGTAGAGGGGGGGGGGTTCTCGAGATCTTCCTGAGCTCAAACTCCCCTCTCGCCCTGCAAACGGGAGGGAACCCCGGGCTCGAGGATCTCATGAGCTCAGGGCTCTCTCCCGGGACAGCATGCCAAACTAGCTTATTACCAATCATCAGCTAAGTGTGAACTCTTGAAATAATATAAAAACCCTAAATGTTCCACCGCATTGACAATAACTGTATATTAGTAATTAAAAGACTCTGTTATCATTAAAAAAAATGTCTTACTTTAAAGAAACACTCCACTTTTTTGTAATATAGACTCATTACAACACTCCTTAAACAATTAAACAATTGAGTTTTACCATTATTTAATCCATACAGCCTTTCTCCAGGTCTGGCTGGAGCACTAATACTGTCCTATTTAAAGCTTGACTCTTCTGTAGTTGTATTGTGCACTAAGATAAATGTAAACGTTTTAAGACAAATGAAAAGGTGCTATTTTGCCATGGTCAGCAGCAAAGTTCCTTGATTATTACACTGGAATGAGAGTAGAGTTCCTAGGACATCTTACTACACAATGTAAATACACAACAGTTATGATCTATGCTAAGCTAAGCTAATGGTGCTACTTCTAAAGATCGATTGAATGGATTAAAAAATGTTATAACTTAACAGTTTAACTTTAGGAGAGTTGTAAAACTGGCCTTTTTTTTTTGCAAGTTTTGCATGAATAGCATTGTGTCTGTCGTGTGCCATCCAGCATCATGGCATAATGTATCCAAACTTGTATTAGTTCATTTTAAATGAAGATATTTTAAAAATCTAAAAAAAACATTAAAGATAATCCTAATCAAATCCTAAAGCATATAGTCTACACTCAAAAAACGTATTTTGCTGCTTGTTCAATCTACTTATTTAAAATGAGCTGAAACGACACAATTCTTGAGTTTTTTAGGGAAAACTTAATTGTTTTATGTTCAATCCACTTAAAATTGTAAAAACTAATAAGTTATCTTAATTCCTTCATGTTATCCCAACACTAAACGGTTGTGTGTTACCCAGCATTTCTTTACAGTATACACTGTAAATAATGCAGGGTTCCACACAATTCATTTCATGTTGTCCCAACACAAATTGGATTAAGTTAACTTAACACTTTTCAAAAATGTGGGTTGAACATAAAAAAATTAAGTTGTCCCAATGAAATCTCAAGAATTGTGTTGTTTCAGCTTATTTTAAAGTAGCTTGAACTGGCAAAAAAAATTGTACATACACTGTAAATATAAATTTGTTGTTTATTAAATTGAATTGCGCATACGCATTGCCTTAATTCAATTAAGTATTTATTTCTTACTAATATATTAAAAACATTCCTTCACATATAGTCACATTTACTTTGACCATTGAAGTTTAGTTGACTTAACTCAATCTATAATCTGTTATTAGAGTTTTACAACTTTATGTTTAAAGAAACCCTCACATTAAATCACACACTAAATCATGTCTCCGTATTTTAATCATGTGCAAAAAAATACACAATAAGACCAGCCTGACACAAAGCATGCTGGGAACGTTCAGCCTATCTAATCAAGTTTTTAGCTTAGAATTTGATTAGATTTTATTTCAGTTTAGTCCAATGAACTTTGATTAAAAAAATATCATCACCTTGAAATATAAGGTTCTGTCTGCGTTCTAAAGGATTTTGAGATATTGAGCTTCAAAGTTTTTGCATTCCATTTAGCAAACAGTATGTGTGTAACATTTGCTTTCAAAATAAAAAGTCTTAAAATGTAAACAACTTATAAAAAACATCCCATAATGTACATACGTTGTCATTTAATAAGAATATGTCAATAACTCAATTTTGACAAAAATGTCAGACAGAACCTTTATATTCTAAGGAGACGATATGTCAAACAAACTCATTTGTTTTAATGAATTGCATACCAACATACATAATTTCATTTCATTTTCCTTAGTCCCTTTATTAATCCTAGGTCGCCACATTAGAATGAACCACCAACTCATTCAGCACATGTTTTACACAGCGGATGCCCTTCCAGCTGCAACCCAGTACTGGGAAACATCCATACACACTCATTTACACACATACACTACGGACAATTTAGTTTATTCAATTCACCCATAGCACATGTCTTTGGACTTGTAGGGGAAAAGGGAGCAACCGGAGGAAACACACACGAACATGCAAACTCCACATAGAAATGTCAACTTGTCCAGCCAAGACTCGAACCAGTGACCTTCTTGCTGAGAGGCGACCAGTGAGCCACCGTGTCGCCCTAAATTATAATTTTATGATGTAAATTTCACACTAGTATGCACTTAAACATTACCATGAGTGAACCAGGCTTGAATATCAAAATGTAAGACAGAAGCATTTCTACCAAATTATTATTCTCCACACATTTACATCTCTCTGCAACCTGAAGCTGCAAAGGAAGCACATAGCAAATATAAAGAATTAATATTTGAGGAAGCTCTGGAGGCTTTGGTGTAGCAAGTAAAGGTTATAAAACGTCATAAATCTGTTGCCATTACAAATCACATTGCGTCTGCTGTAAGAAGAGGCCGTACAGCATAACTCCACCAAAACCATCTCTCATTACAAACCCGATGGCAACCTAAATCACTAAATTCACCCCGAGACTCAGAGAAAATGCACACAGAGAGTAGATTAATACCAAAAATTGGAGGGGGCGCTAGGCTATTTACTGCTTGAGCTGCAGGTAATGAGAGATACGACAGCGTTTGGTGATCTGATTTGCAGCGTATGATGGAGAGACAGAGGAAAACACACGCTGAGGAAAATTGATAAACTCACAGTAATAAATGTTATGACTCCTAAAAATTGCATATTGTTATTCATGCTTTCAAAAAGGGTCGTACAACTTTATATCAGGTGCTATAAAATATTCTAAGCATTCCTATTATGCGGATATTATGTTTCATAAATTGTGTAACGCAGCTGTTTGTGAATGTAAAATTTTATTTTAAGTCTCGCTAAAAGAAAGAACTGATTCAGAACTGATTAGTTAGTACTAATTAACAAAATTTGTGGACTTTAGCTTTATATGCGGACTGATAACTGTCAGTTTTGACCCTCAAACAATGTAGTTGTAGCTAAAAAACGTAACTTTATATGCACTTCTAAAGCATTAGGACCAGAATGCTTGAGCAATCTGTTTTTGACACTTACAAAAGAGCTGGACGTAATCAAAATCCAAAATCATGACCCAAATTTGACTGAAAAAAAGAAACTTTATCATAAATTTTAATGGTGGCACGGTGGCTCAGTGGTTTGTAATGTCGCCTCACAGCAAGAAGTTCGCTGGTTCGAGTCCCTTCTGAACCAGTTGGCATTTCTTTGAGTTTGCATGGTCTTCCTGTGTTGACATGGGGTTCTTTCGGGTGCTCCGGTTTCCCCCACAGTCCAAAGACATGTGGTACAATTGGCTGAATTGTCTGTAGTGTATAAGTGTGTGTGGATGTTTCCCAGAGATGGGTTGCGGCTGGAAGGGCATCCGCTGTGTAAATCAAATGCTGGATAAGTTAGCGGTTCATTCCGCTGTGGCGACCCCAGATTAATAAAGGGACTAAGCCGAAAAGAAAATGAATGAATGAAAATCAACTATTTTTAAAGGTAGGCGTGTCCACAAACCAAACCCCTAAACTTTTCCCTCATTGGAGTATGAGTAAATCACATTAAAATGAGATCATACAAATAATTACAAATTAGACACTAAATCAAAAAGTTATGAATTGCTGTGATGTTGCGTTGGATATCACTATGAAAGTATTTGGTCTGGGGTCGTCTGAACAATCGTCGGTAACACTTGTTTTCATGGGCCGTGATTTATAAGCTCAGTGTTGCTCCCATAGCTGCGGTCCAGCTTGTTAAAAACTATAGAGCCTCTGTTTTATTAATGGTGTGGCTTGGCCTTCAAAGCGAGTTCATCGCTGATTTCCTCCAGGAATACGTATTAGAGCAGGATTACATGATCAGAGCCTCTTAATTTGCAGGAGTTGGAGTCGCTGGGAGATCTGGTTTGTTTGCTGCTATTAATTCCAGAAGCTGAGATGAAAATGATTAAGGAACATGTAAGAAAAGCCTATAATAAGGACACTGTATGTTACTCTAACAAGGTGTAGGCCTACATGTTGTCATAAATGATGCCTTCATGGCAGCCATGTTAAGAAAGTAAGACATTTAGAAACTAATGTTTTCATTTGGTTTACCATGTCAATGATGTCATGTCAATCTAGGGGTTAACCCTTTACACATGAATAATGATGTACTAATATGTAAACTAAATATTACTTCATTATGAACTATTGATGAGTTAAGGCATGCGCTAATTATGAACTTTAACTACATCATGGGTTCATAAGTGTGAGTAATGGATACCTTGATTACTTGTTAGTATGTGTTTTACTATGTATTAATTAACACTTTACTTTTAGCTAAATATATACCCATGACCTGTTATTGTACCTTTATGTCATGGCTTTACTTGGAGGGGCACATTTTCATTAACTAATTCTTTACTACTCATGAACTCCTGTGTTTAAATGTTACAGTTATGCACATCCGTCTAGCGCATGTTTACATTGAAAAACAAAAGAAAAGTGTTCTGACTACATCAAAACAAACACAGGAGTTCATGAGCAGTTAAGAATGAGTTAAAGGGCCATGAACCCCCTATCCCCCCTCCTTGTATCAGCAGGGAGTTTTCACACCTCTAATTTAAAAAAAAGTCAGGAAAGCGGGAGAGTCCAGCTTTTGTTTAGGTGGGAGTGTCGAGTGGTGAAAAGGGGAGGGGTTCGCATGAAAAGGGAGGTTTCAGTACATGCACACGCTGATTTTCACAGCGGCAGCACAGACGCAGGGGAGATAAACAGTGACTACGTTTACATGGACATCAGTCATCAAATTATTTTCCCTAATCTGAATAAGACAATAATATGATTAAGGTGTTTACATGAGTTGCTTTTTGAATGTTCCTTTCATTATCCCGTTTTACGTTATAGCACATAATATGATTCGTCATCGCGTCACCACGCTATTCACATTTCCTCTGGAGTTTCATGTAATTTCAGGTGTTTATTTCTTAATTTGTCAACTTAATTTGTAGTTTGGAACTTTCACTTTCGTTCAGGAGCATTTCATTCATGCCCCTGTGACAATTGAGATATTGGATGCGAGGAACTGCTGGAAGAGTGTTGTTTTAATGGAATTTTTGATTCCTCACGCCATATAAGAGAAAAAAACCTCCGCATTTCTTGGTAGATGCAAAGACTCAGTAAGTGCCGTGTGTGTATAAACTATCCTGTCACAAAATGCACAATACACAACGATAATAGTTTGATTAAGGTGTTTACATGCTTGCATTCGAAGAGCAGCATTTACAGCGGATCTTCCAGTCCACAATGTGGCAGTGATATTAACGCACTGTAAACTTAGTAACTAAATAATTTTGACTAAGGTATGTCTTTAAATACTGAAAGAGTAATACTGATGGCACAAACTAACATTGCCATCTGAATAAACATAAACAACGAACATTGATCACACACTTACCAAATCAGTAGAGACAGGACAACTGGAACCGTTTCTTTTTTTAAAAGGAGACGAGTGGCAAATCCGGATTTCACCATTTCTAGATGCAAAAAGCTCTCGGGTAGTTCCTTACAAACATGTTTTTGTGTGTTAGCACACCACTGTAATCCACACATGTAGGTCCACATGCAGCGGTGCTCTCATTGCGGTAAAATGGAAATAAAACCTTCGTTGCTGCACATTTATAAACACAACACTGACGACCCATGTCTCCAAACAATTCCTCTTCTTTCACTTGTTTTAATTACGGTTGCCAACACGTGACATCTCTTTGAACACTGTAACAATTAAAAACAGTCTTCGAAGCTATATCATGCATATTAATGAAGTGGTACCTCATTCACAATAGAGCGCGCTGATTGGCAGTCTGGGAAGTCTTTCTCATGAATTAATGCTGAAAACTCAAAAACGTCACATTGTACCCGCCAGTATGGAGTCAGACATCCAGTCTACATGCTGGAATTCATGCAAGAATCTAATCGCTGTGACATAGCTTCAAAATTTGTACTACTGTAATTGAGTAGTTTTTCTCAGGAATTGTAAATTACTAAGTAGTTTTAAAAATGTGTACTTTTACCTTCCCTTGAGTACATTTTTAGTGCTGTGTCGGTACTTTTACTCCACTATGTTCCTTCAACCTGCAGTCACTACTTTATTGTTTCGTGTTTATGGGGATTAATCAGACCTGTGATTCCTGTCCAATCAAATCGCACTTAGAAGGTAAATGACATCATACTGAACTACCTCAAGACATGGGAGATTTATAATTGCAGCAAACTGTTTGGAAGCATTAAAAGTGTCCAAGAAGATGTCCAAAATCTTCACACGCATTAACCCAGAGACTGTTTAGATGCATGTCACTGATGAGAAGATGACGGATGTTTAACGCATGATGACCGAGCAGGCACAGGACATTAACATGACGTTAGATTGACGTTGTATCCCAACGTTATGGGGACATTGCATTTTGTTTGGAAATGAAAATCAGATTGACATCAGAACCCAACGTCATGCTGATGTCAATGTACAATGTCCAACCTAAAATCAACCAAATATCAACATCTAATGATGTTACAGCTTGACATTGTGTGGATGTTACCACTATGATGTCTATCAGATGTTGGATTTTGGTTGTTATACCTGTCGAATAAATGTCAGTATTTGACGTCAATATGACGTTGGTTTAAGATGTTGGCTCAATGTTGAATTTTGGTCACTTTCTAACACAACTTAAAATCAATTAAATATCAACGTCATTTGATGTCATTATTGGACGTCAAGGACGCCTTAGATGCTGGCTAAACATTGAATTTTGGTCACCTGACATCACAACCTAAAGCTAACCTAATATTAACGTCTTATGACGTTGTGTGCCTGCTGGGCAATAACTAACTGCATTACAGAATGTTACGTTTACACACATCCACAGATTACATGTAAACGGATTAGCTTTTCACAGTGTAATAATCACTACTCACAACTCTTGAGTACTTTTAAAAAGGCTACTTTCTACTCATACTTTAAGTAATATAAAACAGATACTTTTACTCTACTTGCACTACATTTTTACGCAAGTAATGGTACTTTTACTTAAGTATGATTTTTCAGTACTCTTTCCACCGCTGTATATGTGTCCTTATGTGTGTTTTTCAGCGTGGGACACATGACTGTCAACATCTTTAAAAATGTGTTTTGGTGTTTCGAGACCCTTTAATGCTAATGTGTTTAATGCTAAAATCATGACTTAAAAAAACATTAACAGGTCACGATTTCATGTTGGTTACATTTATCTAAAACAAAAATGTTATTTAATACAATAATGAACATATATGTACTAACAAGTAATTAAGGTAGCCATTATTTACACATGAACTCATGTGACTCAAGTTGTAGTTAAAGTATCTACAGTAAATTACTGCCAGCAGTTCACTAGTAACTTACTGTAAATCATTTGCAGCAAAAACACTATATTTACATTTACAGCACCCTTTATTATTGTTGTATATATTAACAAAACTACGTCATCATCAATTATATATCATTATATGACAATCATTTTAACTATCAAAGCTTAAAATACAGTAATATACTGCATAACTGCCCTACAGTAAAATACACTTCATATTACAGTTAAATACTGTATAATTTACAAAACTCGTTAACAGTGCAGCGAATGCCTTAACTTATCATTAGTTCATACTGAAGTAACTTTTAGTTAACATATTAGTATATAGTTATTCATGTACTGGTGTTGTAAAGTGTTATTAAATTATCCAACCCAGGCTCATTCTGAGAACGTAGTCTCGAGGACGTTTCTGGAGACCGCGAAATACGTCCCTGGACGACAGGATGATTGACCGTGCGACCGGCCAATCGGGCGACCCACCCTCCTCCGTCCCTAAACCCAACCAACGACGATTCACAAAAGCCGTCCAGAAAAAGAAAAGCCCTCGTCTGATTTTTACCACGTTTTCAGACTTTGACCACATTCTCACCCTGTGACGAACTGGTTCGCTTTATTTTTTGGATTTTGTTTTCTCACCTGATTTCTGGAACCGCTTTTCCCCGGACTCGAACCCGGTCGTCGTCGGCCCCTCTCTGCGCCTCGAGTCCGCCAAAGTACACGAAGAGCTAACCGGACAAACTCGTTGCAGCGGGAAAGCCCTCCACACGGAGGCGAGCGGCCGGCCGGCACCGCCCCGCAGCGTTCGCTTAAAAAAATGGAATGCAGCCGGACGTACCCCCGGCTACGTATTTCGCGGTCTCCAGAAACGTCCAGGGGACTACGTTCTCAGAATGAGCCTGGGTTGAAATTATCTGTTGATTTGTATACACTCTAAAACTGGTCAGTGTCACATATAAAGACTTCTGAATGACACTAGGCAATCTTTTCTTCTACTTAACGACTAGCCAAAATGTTTAACTTTTTTTTTTCCATTGGCTAATAAAATCATCTGCATTGTCTTCCTTGCAAGGTCCTTTCCCCTTCTCACAGGCTTAAATCTGTTTTGGATTACAGCCTCTGATCACTTAAGGAGATTGTGCATGCGTTCACATTTGTAGTAGAGCGAAAGAGTTTCACAAGAGCAAAACAAACACTTCCCATATCCAGAATCAATCACATTTTAGTAGTTTCTCCTGTCAAATATTTGAAAAGTGCAACATTATTAATTCATCTTCCTGTTGTTCCAAACCCAAATGACTTCCTTTATTCCATTTCAACACAAAACATCAAAGCTGCTATTTTTTTTCCCCATACTATGAACACGAAGTGTCAAAGAATAGCTGGGAAAGAGCAACTTGTTACACTGATAAAAGTAAGCCATTCAGGTTTGGAATAACATGAAGGTAAAGCATTTTTATTTCTAGGTGAGCTGTCCTTTCATGCTGACGGCTTGAAACTGCTGGTTTAAATTAGTTATGTTCGCTTTCCTCTTTAAAAAAGTGCTGTGCAATGGATCCTCTGAAGGTTTTGAAGCACACAGAGACTGCCGAGAATATTGAGAGGAGTGTGTCAGAGCTGTCAGTTCACAGGGATGATCCATCCGCTGTTTTGCTGACGCTGAATTTCAATGCGCTTTGCCCTGCTAGCCAAACTAACACATAATCCCTCAGGCCACCTAGACAGAGGCTGCTGTACAGCTGTCAGTCCAGCACACCTGTGCTTGTGCTGTCAGACACCTGTATGGCTGCATATGGCATTAAAACATCATGTCATGCTTGAAAGTCACCATGAAGTCAAAATTGACGCTTCTTATTTTGAATGTTTTCCTGAAATTCGAATGTTAAATTCACCCTAAAATCATAATGAACATTTTGGGTTTGAGTTGCAATATATTCAATACAGGCTCACTGGAAACATGTGCTTCAGCTACATTTCTTTGAACTATAAAAACAGACTTCAGCATACATTTGATGGCAGTTTCTAGATAAAACAAATGCTATGGGGCAGTATGACGCCAACAACTTTTGCTCAATTTCATACTAATGATATTTACAAGACATATTATAGACAAATAAAGCATTACTTCGGTGCAGTTCTTTGCACGACACCAAAATACCACAAAACAACTTAATTTCATTTATCATTTGTAATCGAATACATTTGCCACACATGTCTATTTCTATATGGACAACTTTTCTAGTGTGGTCTGTTTGCTCGATAGCTTACTTTGTATGGTGTTGTACTTACATAGTGCTCCGGTTGAAGTCCAGTGAAGCACTGTTCCATAAAAGTGGTGAAATCAAGGTAAAACTATGTGCAAATGCACTTTTATCTTCTGTTTGCTTTTGAAAATACTATTGGTTGGGTTTAGGGAAAGGTTTAGGTCAGTGGTTTGGTAGTCTACATAATCTTATAAGCTCCTTCTCGTGGACGTGTACAAGAAATATTAATAGATATTAAAAAAAAAAAGCATTCAAACATGCATATATCTGCATATAAATAAACAAATAAAATAAATCAATTAATTAATAAATATATAAATAAAGCAGATCTATAACCAAGATATTTTTTTCACCATTTAACCTAAATAAATAAATAAATAAATAAATAAATAAATAAATAAATAAATAAATAAATAAATAAATAAATAAAGCAGATCTATAACCAAAATATTTTTTTCACCATTTAACCTAAATAAATAAATAAATAAATAAATAAATAAATAAATAAATAAATAAATAAATAAATAAAGCAGATCTATAACCAAAATATTTTTTCACCATTTAACCTAAATAAATAAATAAATAAATAAATAAATAAATAAATAAATAAAGCAGATCTATAACCAAAATATTTTTTCACCATTTAACCTAAATAAATAAATAAATAAATAAATAAATAAATAAATAAATAAATAAATAAATAAATAAAGCAGATCTATAACCAAGATATTTTTTTCACCATTTAACCTAAATAAATAAATAAATAAATAAAGCAGATCTATAACCAAGATATTTTTTCACCATTTAACCTAAATAAATAAATAAATAAAGCAGATCTATAACCAAAATATTTTTTTCACCATTTAACCTAAATAAATAAATAAATAAATAAATAAATAAAGCAGATCTATAACCAAGATATTTTTTCACCATTTAACCTAAATAAATAAATAAATAAATAAATAAATAAATAAATAAATAAATAAATAAATAAATAAAGCAGATCTATAACCAAGATATTTTTTCACCATTTAACCTAAATAAATAAATAAATAAATAAATAAAGCAGATCTATAACCAAGATATTTTTTCACCATTTAACCTAAATAAATAAATAAATAAATAAATAAATAAATAAATAAATAAATAAATAAATAAATAAATAAATAAATAAATAAATAAATAAATAAATAAATAAATAAATAAATAAATAAATAAATAAATAAATAAATAAATAAATAAATAAATAAATAAATAAATAAATAAATAAATAAATAAATAAATAAAGCTGATCTATAACCAAGATATTTTTTTCACCATTTAACCATGAGGCATGTTTTAGTATCTATGTGTACCTGGGCTACTTTTCCAAAATTAAGCTAACTTTCTTAATACTAATGTACTACACTATGTGTGCCTGAGCTACCTTGCCAAATGGCTTAACGATGGTGTAGACTGTGTGTGCCTGATCTACCTTGCCAACTGGCTGAACACTAGTGGTTTATTACTATGTGTGCCTGGGCTACCTTGTCGACTGGCTTAACACTAATGTAGACTGTGTGGCTGATCTACCTTGCCAACTGGCTGAACACTAGTGGTTTATTACTATGTGTGCCTGAGCTACCTTGTCGACTGGCTTAACACTAGTGTAGACTGTATGGCTGATCTACCTTGCCAACTGGCTTAACACTAGTGGTTTATTACTATGTGTGCCTGGGCTACCTTGTCGACTGGCTTTACACTAGTGTAGACTGTGTGTGGCTGATCTACCTTGCCAACTGGCTGAACACTAGTGGTTTATTACTATGTGTGCCTGGGCTACCTTGTCGACTGGCTTAACACTAGTGTAGACTGTGTGGCTGATCTACCTTGCCAACTGGCTGAACACTAGTGGTTTATTGCTATGTGTGCCTAAGCTACCTTGCCGACTGGCTTAACACTAGGGGTTTATTATGATGTGTGCCTGGGCTACTTTGCTGAATGGTTTAGCACTAGTGGTTTATTACTATGTGTGCCTGGGCTACCTTGTCGACTGGCCTAACACTAGTGTAGACTGTGTGTGGCTGATCTACTTTGCCAACTGGCTTAACACTAGTGGTTTATTACTATGTGTGCCTGGGCTACCTTGTCGACTGGCTTAACACTAGTGTAGACTGTGTGGCTGATCTACCTTGCCAACTGGCTGAACACTAGTGGTTTATTACTATGTGTGCCTGGGCTACCTTGCTGACTTTCTTAAAAGTAGTGGTTTATTACTATGTGTGCCTAAGCTACCTTGCTGACTGGCTTAACACTAGTGTATACTGTGTGTGGCTGATCTACCTTGCCAACTGGCTGAACACTAGTGGTTTATTACTATGTGTGCCTGGGCTACCTTGTCGACTGGCTTAACACTAGTGTATACTGTGTGTGGCTGATCTACCTTGCCAACTGGCTGAACACTAGTGGTTTATTACTATGTGTGCCTGGGCTACCTTGCTGACTGGCTTAAAAGTAGTGGTTTGTTACTAGGTGTGCCTAAGCTACCGTGCTGACTGGCTTAACACTAGGGGTTTATTATGATGTGTGCCTGGGCTACCTTGCTGAATGGTTTAGCACTAGTGGTTTATTACTATGTGTGCCTGGGCTACCTTGTCGACTGGCTTAACACTAGTGTAGACTGTGTGTGACCGATCTACCTTGCCAACTGGCTGAACACTAGTGGTTTATTACTATGTGTGCCTGGGCTACCTTGTCGACTGGCTTAACACTAATGTAGACTGTGTAACTGATTTACCTTGCCAACTGGCTGAACACTAGTAGTTTATTACTATGTGTGCCTGAGCTACCTTGTCAACTGGATTAACACTAATGTAGACTGTGTGGCTGATCTACCTTGCCAACTGGCTTAACACTAGTGGTTTATTGCTATGTGTGCCTGGGCTACCTTGCTGACTGGCTTAACACTAGGGGTTTATTATGATGTGTGCCTGGGCTACCTTGATGAATGGTTTAGCACTAGTGGTTTATTACTATGTGTGCCTGGGCTACCTTGTTGACTGGCTTAACACTAGTGTAGACTGTGTGTGGCTGATCTACCTTGCCAACTGGCTAAACACTAGTGGTTTATTACTATGTGTGCCTAGGCTACCTTGCTGACTGGCTTAACACTAGGGGTTTATTATGATGTTTGTCTGGGCTACTTTGCTGAATGGTTTAGCACTAGTGGTTTATTACTATGTGTATCCAGGCTACCTTTCTGAGCAGCTTAGCTCTAATACAACACACAGTGTCCTTGTTACAAAAAAAAACTGCATCCTGATATACAAAATTTAAAATGCTGTATTTATAAATATTACATTAAACACCAGAATCTCCTCAATGAAAAGTAAGTCAGTTCTAGAGGATAAAGTATTTTGCCAATCCCTACCATAATATACATAAATGACTTTAAGAACAACTGTAAATAACATTTTAAACTACGTCTAATACATTTTATTAGACGTTCTGTGTGATAAAGTATATGTTGCCTTAAAAACTGACCCATTTTCTCATTCGGTAAGTGGTAAATTGAGGTTAAGTGGATGTACAAAGCAGACAATGAGGCCAAAGGTAAATATGCCAACAACGTTCAGCCATTAATGAGTGATTAACCCCATCCGGTCTTCAAGGAATCATCCAACTAAAGCTTCCTTTACAGAAATCTGCAAGCCACAGATAATGAAGCTGATGAAATGAAGCTGTGAGCTACTTAACACTACTCTGCATTTAACACAAAAATAGTCTATTATAATTTGCTAAATAATCAACAAATAAAAATATAAGTTCTTGGAGAAACCATGTGCACATTTTCAAGTATGTCACTCATTTTGTGGTAAAAATACATATGTTTCGAGAGTCCAAAGGTATTGACTGCATGATCACGAATGCAGTTCAAAAGGCTCTAATTTTAAAAAGAATCATTTAACATGATTATGTTTTTATATTTTGTAAGTATGTTGTATTTGTAAGAAAATTTATGGTTCAGACATATCACATAAGCAAGAGAGCAGTTGTGCAAATGTGATGTTAATTTTAAACAGTTATTTTGGGATTTTATATGTATATACATATACATAATTTCCATATTGTTTTAAATTATTGTGTGTTTATTTGAAAATATGCTTATTATTTGCACACCAAACATTATTTGTACTATTTATTTAGTTCAAGGTAGATGTACAGTAAGTGCTTTAATATATAAGTGCTGTCAAACATTTAATTGTGATTAATCGCATTCAAAATAAAACTATGCATTTACATATATATATATATATATATATATATATATATATATATATATATATATATATATATTACTGTATATATTTATTATTTCTATAAACACACACATACATACAATACAATACAAAGATATACAAAACCAAAAAATATATCAATTTATATTCATTCATTTTTATACACTGGGGATTTTCTGCAATAACATTTTCCATTTTTAATCAGTGTTTTTAAATTGACAAAAAAAACAGAAATGTTAAAATGTAAAAACATTACATTTGTTATATAGTACATACAGTACATATCTTTGTATTGCTGTTCACGATTGCATCAAGAATCAGCCAAAAGTGCTAAATCTGTTGAGAATATTATGTTAATATTGATTCCCGAGCCAAGATCAGCCAAATATCAGCAATATTTAATATTATCTGAGTTATTTGGTCAAATGGTTTGGTCAAATTTGGTCAAAAAGACCTGCTGTTTTGAACATACCCAGCAGACACACAATCATAAGAGGTTATTATTAGGTTATATTTAGGTCGTGACATCAGGTGACCAAAGTTCAATGTCTAGCCAGCGTCTAAGGACAACGTTATTTTGACGTCCAATAATGATGTCAAATGACGTTGATATTTGGTTGATTTTAAGTTGTGTTGGAAAGTGACCAAAATCCAAAATCGAGCCAACATCTTAAACCAACGTCATATTGACGTCAAACACTAACATGTATTCATCAGGTATGACAACCAAAATCCAACATCTGATAGACGTCCACACAACGTAAAGCTGTAACATGATTAGACGTTGATATTTGGTAGATTTTAGGTTGGACGTTGGACATTGACATCAGCCTGATGTTAGGTTCTGGCATAAACCAGATTTTCATTTCCAAACATTAATCTTACATCATGTTAACGTCCTGTGCCTGCTGGGTATTCATCAAAATTTCGATTATGCATTACCAAAACTCTTTCCTTTTTCCTTGTCTGACATTCTGGCCCGACACTCCAGTATCCAGACGCTGTGTGAAGTCGGGATGTGTTGTGGCGTGTGTAATGAGTGGCAGGGTGGTTGGCATATGGGCAGGAGGGCTGAAATGCACTCCAGAGGCCTGCGAACAGAGGTGAAAGTGACTCATCTCAGGCTTTGAGGATTTTTAAACATGAGCCCAGAGACGCCATCTTATCATCCCCCTGATAAATACATGCCAGATGGCAAACTGGGAGGCGAAGGCAACAGACTGCGATCATCACCGTATCTGAAGGGCAGCAGCAAAACACACTGCAGCCGTTCAGAATAGCAGAGCTCGTTTGTAAAGGTTTTGAGGGCCCCTGAAGACCGGATAAATGAGGACATTAGTATTTTGTTCGTCTTATGATCATAGGATGTCTTGTAGGAGTGATAATATCTCTCCAGCTCACACTGTAGAAAATGCTGGATTCCACACAATTGATTTATGTTAGGACAACATAAAGGAATTAAGTTAACTTATTAGTTTTTACATCTTTAAGTGGATTGAACATAAAACAAATAAGTTGTCACCCTTAAAAAAAAACCTCACGAATTGAGTTGTTTGATCTCATTTTTAATAAGTACTTTGAGCAAACAGCAAATGTCATCTTTTTGAGCAAATTAAAGCAGTGTCGTGCCAGTGAGATGAATCTCATAGGGAGAAATTAGTGAGTTTTCACAGGCTGTCCTTTAGGCAAGGAGAAATGAGACTGAGGCTGGGTTATTATCATTAACTAAAGCTAATACCATAAAAATACATTTTCATTACTGGTAATAATCTTTAGCTGAAATAAAATGAGCTCATTTTCAGTCATAGAAACTCAAGAAACATTACTTACTGTATATGTAGTCTCATAGTTTGACATAGATTGAATTGAGTAAAACTATACAAACGAAAACAACAGAACAACTTTACTACAACTTTTTCTTAAAGAGAAAAATATTATAATTCATAAATTAATTGATAAGTCATAAGTGGTCCCACTTTACTAAGTTGCCCTAACTAATATGTACTTACACTGAAATTAATAATTTGTTACAGTGTAAATATGGTGTAAATACATGTTTTTACATTGTATTCATGTTTGATTAAATACATGCTTGTAATTAAATTTGTAATTAATTTCTGTAATCACATTTCTGTTGACCATCCCTTACACCTTAACCCACCCTTTAACCTCTAAACCGAACCGTATTCCACCCTAAGAGCACCAAAAGTGTTTTGCAATACTGTGTTTTGCAATAGTGTTGGGTAAGTTACTTTAAAAAAGTAATAGATTACAAATTGCTAACTGCTACTGAAAAAAATGTGTCTGATTACATTACTAATTACTTCAAAGTAATTAGTAATCTGATTACTTTTTATTTTAAGTTACTTTTTAAACATATAAAGTATACCTGTATAAAATACAAAATTTACTGCAGCTTATTTAATTCAGTAACATCTGAGGCCATGAAGTCACTTGTCACTTTATGTATACTGGAAGCTTCTGTAGCCAAAACAAAAACAAAAAAACTGATTCTGATTCTAATTTAATATTCACTGAAAAACATTACAATGGGTTGATCACAGCAGCTTAACATATTCAAAAGACTTAAAAACTTTCAATTCTCTTATCGTTCTCTTGTTCCAAACCTGTTAGTGTTTTTTAAAGAAAACTGGATACTTGTAACCATTGTCATTCATAGTATGCAAAAGCACAGTGTTTGGGTGTTCTGTGTACAGTTTGACTGAGGTAATTAGTCTACTGGAATGTGTATATACCTCACAAAGTATGTAGCTGATCGATCAGCTGATTGCTCAGTGGTCAGTTCTTGTCACGTAGCTCGCGGTTTTCAACTGAGTGTGCCTGGAAATTATATGCGCTCCAAATATGCTGACGAGTATTGTCTTAGACTGCTTTCTATTCAAGTGCTTGAACGATTTGCTGGTCGAGTTAAAACCAGTCGAGAGTTCTTTATAGACAGGACATAGACTGCATATTTTTGTTTTTGCGCTCAATGAAATCAAAGTAATGTCTGTATTTCCAATTGAAGAAGCAAGCACTCTCATCAGCAACCATTTCAGCTTGTGTTCTTCAGCAATTTAAAGGCCCACGCTTATTAACTGAATTTGCAGTGGAAAACGTGATTAAAAAGAAGCATTTTTTTATTCTAAAAACTATATTTGTAGCGTAATTAACGCAATTACATTAACTTTAGTAACTGTAATCAAATTACACAAATTTAAAATGTAATTTGTTACATTACTGTGTTTCCCAAAAATGTAATTAGAATATAGTTACGCATTACTGTAAAAAAAAGCATTACATCCAACTCTGATAAGTACAACACAGGCTCATAGTGAAAACGTAGCCCTGCGGACATTTCTGGAGACAGCGAATTACGTAGGCGGACATACGTATATGGCTGCATTTCATTTTTTTAAACGAACGCTAAGGGCGGTGTGACGCCGTTCCTTTTCGTGCTTACCAGCGGACTGATTACCTCCATATGAACGCCATTCCGGCTGCAACCGGTTTGTCCCATTAGCACGCCACGTACGTCGGAGGATTTGAGATGCAGAGAGGAGTTGACCACGAATACAGGGGTTTGAGTCCGGTGAAGAGCGGTTCCAGAAAGCAGGTAAGACAAAAACAGAATCCAAAATATAAAACAAACAAGTGAATAGCAGGGTGAGAGTGTGGTAAAATCTGAAAACGTGGTAAATTTTTGGATTGCTTTTGAATCGTGTTGGTTGGGTTTAGGGAAGTGGGTGGGCGGGTCAATCGATAAAATTGGTTGGATTAAGGGAAGAGGGAAAGTCTTTCAAAAAGTGAGTAGACAGTGGCCTCTGGTGGGTTTACGTGAGAACAGCAGGCGCGAATGGCACTGGCGAGGAAAATTTGAGATCTCGAAAAGCGTACACGATGACCTCTGGTGGATTCGCGAAAACAAAAACTGCAGAAAAACGTGTCGCCGGGACGTATTTCGCGGTCTCCAGAAACGTCCGTGGAGGTATGTTTTCAGAATGAGCCTGGGTTGGATAAGTACACTGTTGTTATATTTTGATAAATAAAGATATTAGTTAATGTGGGACCTAGGCATGTAATAAGCCAGTAGTTAATAACATGAATTAGTTAATAGCTCATAGTTAATAGCATAGCACTGAAAAATAAACTACTGAATATTGTAATACAGTATATGTAATAAAGCATTGACATTCTCTAAATCTCAAATTAGACAACCAAACCAAACTCCTAGAAAACTATAAAGCTCAATGTATATTTCCAGTAAATTGTCTGTTTTTGTATGGTTCTCTGGCCTCTCTGTGCTTCTACACAGGCTGAGCTCCAGGAAGGATTGTGAAGCTATAATGAGTTGCAGGTCCAGGTCCTCCCTCTCCAGCCGTCCCAGAGAAAGCCTAATCCCGTTAGCTGTGCTTTCTCACGGATAATCCCTCCACTTGCCCACCTGGCCGTCCTTCAGCCTCTGCCTCTCCCTGGGATGACTGTCTTCTGCTGAAAACAACAGGTAAAAGCTTAATTAACCAGCAACACCATCAAATATTAATGCTAATGTTAGGCATTGTGTTTATGGTGTCCTTCTTAGAGTGTGTTATAACAAGCTGTATTTAATTATGCAAATTTTTTTTTGTTTATTCATTAAATGGCCATAATGTTAAACAGGGACGCTGTCAAAAAAAGGACTTAGTTTTGGAAAATGACCAAAGTTTTATTGCTTTGTTTTGTTATTGTTATTGCTTTTTTGTGGTATGGGGTATGTGCTTAGTTTATTATGATTGATTTTTTTCCCTCTATTTCTTTGAAACTTTTGGATTGTAACAAAGCAGTCAATTAAATGATATTAAATTGCTTAAATCATGCTCAATTTCTGTTTATTTTTGTTTAATTCAATGTTACATGCTATTTTTGTGTGTGTACTGTAATTGTTTGGGATTATTTTATTAATTAGTTAGTCATTTCTGAATTAACTTGGTTTAAATCTGCATATATGTTAGAGAGATTCTTAATTTTTGTTAATATTCATTGTTAGTAAACAATTAATAAAAAAAGTTCCACAAAAGATATGGTCACGCTTTATTTTGATGGTCTGTTTGTTGAATTTAAGCTACGTTGCATCTACATTCCAACTAATTCTCATTAGATTATCAGTAGACTGTTAGGTTGCGGTTAGGGTTGGGGTTAGTGTAAGTTGACATGTACTTGCAAAGTTTCTTATAGTCAGTTAAATGTCTGTTAAAGGAGCAGAATCAACAGATATTTAGCAGACAGTCTACTAATACTCAAATGGACCATCAAAATAAAGTGTTACCAAAGATACTACACTACGTGATCAACAAAGCGTTAATCTGAGATTTGTCAGACTAGCCCTACTAGCAGCCATAAAATGTATAACTTTGAGATGGCAGGATTCTTAACAACCTTCTACACTGTGAAAACAATTACATAATCACTCAGTCCTGACAGCGTATGTTTTTAGTTCAGTTGTAACTTATTATACTACAGTTGAAGTCGGAATTATTTGCCCCCCTTTAATTTTTTTCTTCTTTTTTATGTATTCTTGACTTACAAACATATTTATAATGTGCTTAATACTTGTACTTTCATACTTTGTTAATGATTTATTTTTCATTACTAAATTAAGTATCACACTATTTACAAACCATTTGTATTTAGGAATAGTTGAGGGTTTTTAGGATCATTCAGAATGAGTTAGTAAATGATTAATAAACTACTGAAATCAACGTTTATATGTCTTATTATTCAGGCATATATTAAGGGTTACTATGTATGTTAATAAATGCTTTATTAACTCAACTTCATCTAGTTTTGTGAGCTAATCTAAAGTGAGGACTATTCATGCTTTATAAATCCCTTATAAATGACAATTAAAGGCTCAGTTAAATTCTAAACAGGAAAAATGACATTATTCATTCCTTTTCATTTAAAGATACACAAATAAAACTGCACTTCAAATAAAAAATAAATATTTGCAACCTTGGGTAAAATAAAATAACTGTAGAGTTTAAACATTGCTTCTTATTATATTGTTAAATTATTATATTGTTGTTGTTTTATCCAGTTTTATGTCGTATTTTGACACTCCTGTTCTTCAGCAATGTTTAAACTTTACAGTAATTTTATTTTTTAGAAAATATTGCAAAGATTATTATTTATTTGATTCTGAGCCTTTATTTGTCATTTATAAGGGAGTTATAAAGCATAAATAGTCCTCACTTTAGATTAGCTCACAAAACTAGATGAAGTTGAGTTAATAAAGCATTTATTAACATATTAGTTAACTATTAGTATATGCCTGAATAATAAGACATATAAACGTTGACTTCAATAGTTTATTAATCATTTACTAACTCATTCTGAATGATCCTAAAAACCCTCAACTACTCTTAAATACAACTGGTTTGTAAATAATGCGATACTTAATTTAGTAATGAAAAATAAATCATTAACTAAGTATGAAAATCCAATTGTTAAGCACATTATATAGGTGCTTATAAGTCAACAATCCAGCATTTGTAGCTGCAGTTATAAACTGCTTACTAACGTTTATTAATGTTGAGTTAATGCTTAACAAATAATGAATTCACTAGATGCTAATGCTTAGTAAATGATTCATTGTGTGTAGTTATTATAGTGTTACCATTTTCTCTTCTAGAAAAAGTCTTATTTGTTTTATTTCGGCTAGAATAAAAGCAATTTTTTTATTTTTTTAAAAACCATTTTAAGGTCAATATTATTAGCCCCTTTGAGCTATATATTTTTTCAGTAGTCTACAGAACAAACCATCCTTATACAACAACTTGCCTAATTACCCTGCCTAGTTAACCTAATTAACCTAGTTAAGCCTTTAAATATCACTTTAAGCTGTATAGAAGTGTCTTGAAAAATATCTAGTCAAATATTATTTACTGTCATCATGACAAAGATAAAATAAATCAGTTATCAGAGATGAGTTATTAAAACTATTGTGTGTAGAATTGTGTTGAAAAATCTATGCTCTCCGTTATAATACAAGTTCAATGGACTCATAAAGTTAATTTGATTCAGCTTAAAAATGTAAGGCGACCAGGATGTTTTTACAGTGAACACTGTAAACAATGATAAGATCAAATAGTCATGACAACATGTTTTAGGTCATTGTAACTTATTAAACTAAGTTAATCATGTTCTAACTTAATTTGATAAATTATGCAAGCTGTTTTAAGTGAGTTTAATGTAATGTCAGTTCAAATGACTTAAAATGTTCATTTGATTCAGCTTAAAGATTTAAGGCAACCAGTATTTTCCCAGTGTACTTCCATGTGGATTAAAGAAGTATCATTTTATATGCCTTTGGAAAAAATAATTGCAATTCGTTTGAAAAAGCGGCAAGATTTGTTTGTCAAAAACTGGGGCAGCTTCATTTCTTACTACAACAGGACAGAATGCTTAGATAGAACCTGACTTTTTTATGTTTTCTAATTTTATTTATGGTTTATTTGTGGCATTACAGGGTGGAGGTTTGGGGCATGAATAGCGCAGGATGTGTGGGGATGAAAGATCTACTTACAATTTATTTACTACTGTACTTTGTTGTACTTTATGTTTATGGTAACACTTTACAATAAGGTTCATTGGTTAATGCATTTACTAACATGAACTAATCATAAACAACACTTGTACAGCATTTATTAATCATAATTGAACATTCACTAATGCATTATTAACATCCAAGTCTATGCTTGTTAACATTAGTTAATGTACCGTGAGTTAACATGAACTAACAATGAACAACTGTATTTTCATTAACTAACATGAACAAATACTGTAGTAAATGTATTGGTTATTGTTTGCTCATGTTAGTAAATGCATTAATTAACATTAACTAATGAACCTTATTGTAAAGTCTGACCATGCTTATTGGGTTTTTCCAAGTTAAATGTTCACAAACCTTCAAAAAAATAAGAAATTTTCATAAATAAATTTCAATGTAAATAAAGTAGACTAATCTCTGATTAATCACGAACAAAATAAAAGTTTGTTTTGACATATGTGTGTGTATTATATATATTTTGATTATATATTAATACATAAAAACAAAACTATACAAAACGAGTATATAATACAAATTACAAATTAAATAATACCAATTTTGTTACATAGATATTTAAATGTACATATAATTTGTATCATATACACATGTATTTTATATCTAAATATAAATAAACAGTTTCTTAAATATATGCATGTCTGTGTATATTTATAAACGCATAATAAATAAACACAGTACACACACTTAAACTATGTCAAAAACTTCTATTTTGGAATGCCATTAATTGGGATTCATTTTTGGCCAGCGCTAATATAAAATTAAAATAAAAAATGTCATAAATAATAAAAAGCAATTCATTAATTAAGGATTTTATTAAGGAAGTTAAGTAATAATATTTTATTGTATATTTACTTAATTAAAAATCTATGGCTATTTTGAATTATAATAATTAATTATGTGTGCTTACTCTATAGGTTAGAATCCAGGTTAGGTTTAGGGTCATGTATGTTATTATGTGTAATTGCTTGTTCTCAAGTCAAGTCAAGTCAAGTCAAGTCAAGTCAAGTCAAGTCGAGCTGCATTGTCATTCCGCTACATGTGTGGACATACAGAGGAACAAAATGTCATGTCTCGCAGGACAACGGTCACTACATAAATTAATCATATATACAAACACAACACTGGACACAAGAGCTATATAAAAAAACCTATGCATATCAAACATACTATAAGATACTTAAACTATACACTATAGTAAGTACACCAAACTGAACTATTAACTATTAGTTAACACACATTAAAATAAAATAAAACTATAACTCACCAGACCCAGTGTCAGCTGAATTGCTGTGGGGTTTTTTGGAGAATATATTTAGACTTGAAGTGGGTCACAGCTCATTTCCTCACCCATCCTCAAATGTCAACCCATATGAACCTCCTGACAGCTGCTTTGACTAGCAGTAAATCACCAGTCCATGAATCTCCTCCATGGCTCGGTATTTTCACCCATCTGCTCCAAAAACAGTTCCACATCGTACACTTCACTTGTAATGTGTTTCTTCGTTTGCGTTGTTTGGACTTGTGCTTCTTTGTATATGGGCTGCTACTAAATCAGTGGTCAACAAACAAGTTTGGAGGAGTTTTAAATGAATGACTAATTCAGATTTGAAGTAGTAAGAATGTACAGTGTTAACATTTTTGGTCACACTTTATTTCGATGGTCCCTTTGTTGAATTTAAGTTACATTTCATTTACATGCCAACTATTCATTAGATTACAAGTGGACTGTTAGGTTGAGGTTAGGGTTAGTGTAAGTTGACGTGTACTTGCAAAGTTTCTTATAGTCAGTTAAATGTCTATAAGAGATTAAGGGAGCCTATCCACAGAAATTAAGCAGACAGTCTACTAATACTCAAATGGACCATCAAAATAAAGCAACCCAGGCTCATTCCGAAAAGGTAGTCTCGATGATTGTTTCTGGGGACTGCGAAATACGTCCCGGGAGGTACGTATTTTTGCAGTTTTTGGTTTTCGCGAATCCGCGAGAGGCCGCTGTGTGTGCCTTTTGGCTTCTCGGACGTCTCCCGCGAGTGCCGTTCGCGGCCGCGCTGTTCTCGCGTGAACCCACCAGAGGCCGCTGTCGAACGAACAACTGTCTGTGCGACTGGCTGAATAATTGACTGGGCGACTAGCCAATCGGCTGGCCGACCCACCCTCCTCCTTCCCCGAACCCAACCGATTTTACCGATTGACCCGCCTGCCCTAAACCCAACCAACGATTTACAAAAGCCGTCCGGAAAAAGAAAATCCCTCGTCCGATTTGTTTTTTTTGTTTTTTTTTACCACGTTTTCGAAATTTTACCACATTCTCACCCTGTTATGAACCTGTTCGCTTTATTTCTTGGATTCTGTTTTAGTCTTACCTGATTTCTGTAACCGCTCTTCCCCGGACTCGAACTCGCTCGTCGTCAGCTCCTCTCTTGCGTCTTGAGTCCGCCAATGCACAGGACGAGCTAACCGGACAAACTGGTTGCGGCGGGAAAGCCCTCCACACGAAGGCAAGCGGTCAGCCGGCGAGCGCTAAAAGGAACGGCGTCATACCGCCCCGCAGTGTTCGCTTAAAAAGCGAAATGCAGCCATACGTACCTCCGGCTACATACGTTTTCTATTACTACGTTTTCGGAATGAGCTTGGGTTGCAATAAAGTGTTACCAAATTTTTTGTAAGTTACACAGTATTTAACGCTAATATAAACTGTATTTTACTTGACAATTATGCAGTATGTTACTGTAGTTTAAAGTTGCATTGTGACAATTGTATATTTAAAGTAAAGATGTAAAGTTAAAGTCAGAATTATTAGCCCCCCTGAATTATTAGCCCCCCTGTTTATTTTTATTTAACAGAGTTTAACAGAGAGCTGATTTTTTTTCAACACATTTCTAAACATAATAGTTTTAATAACTAATTTATAATAATGGATTTCTTTTATCTTTGTCATGATGACAGTAAATAATATTTGAGTAGATATTTTTCAAGACACTTCTATACAGCTTAAAGTGACATTTAAAGGCTTAACTAGGTTAGGGTAATTAGGCAAGGTATAACGATAGTTTGTTCTATAGACTAATCGAAAAAAATTTGCTTAAAGGGGCTAATAATTTTGACCATAAAATGTTTTTTTAAAAATTAAAAACTGCTTTTATTCTACCCGAAATAAAACAGATAAGATTTTCTCCAGAAGAAAAAATATTATCAGACATACCGTGAAAATTTCCTTGCTCTGTTAAACATCATTTGGGAAATAAAAAATAAATAAATAAAAGGGGGCTAATAATTCTGACTTCAACTATATATATACAGCAAGATAAATGGTGCTGTGAATGTAAATACCCTATTTTTGTTGTAACTGATTTACAGTATTTACTTGTGAGCTGCTGCCAGTAAGTTACTGTAAATTGTACAGGAAATTGTTAACATTGTAGGTTTGTTTTGAATGCATTTAAACTATTTTACATATTGGCAGAAAAGCTAATTCGTATACAAATATCATATGATTTCATTCATACAAAATCATAGAATTTTAAATAAGAGGCGTGCCCCCAAACCCCGCCCATAAACTCAACACTTACAAAGAGATGAGCAAATCATTCTAAAATGAATGAATGAGGTCATACACTCAAAGAAATGAGTCACGATGAAGTCTGTCATTAACTCTTTGATTTTATTTTATTTGTCAGTTTTTTAGCCGAATCAAATTAACTTTTATGAGTCAATTGTACTTATATTATGTTAAACTGACTTAAACAGCTTGTGTAACTTATAACATTAAGTTAGAACATGATTATTTAGTGTAATAAGTTACAATAACCTAAAAACATACACTGTCATGACTAAGTGATCATATCATTTTTTACAGAGTAGCTTTAGTAAAAGCCAGATCCAATTAGTTGAATTCTGTGGAATCGGTTTACCTAATATTCAGGGGCAAAATTGAAGCAGCTCCATACGCTGGTTAAGTCGTGACGTATGAAATACTGTTTCCGGATTCAAGCCGCCACTCATTTAAATTGAGAAAATATTCATTTATGACCACTTTATTAGTAATATCACACTTTAAAGTGTATTTTTATAAAAGCATTGTGTACACAACAGTCTCTGGACTTGCTGCATCACAGACACCAATATTTTAACAGTTTATACAAAATTAATCACTTTCTGGCCATAGGATATTAGACATGGATATGTATATATTACGATCAGGATTTTCGAAAGTATTACATCGCTTTTTAAACGTTTATTATCACCATTTGTTGAGTCTCCCTACTGTTTAATATTGCCCTTAGACCCGGAAGCCGATTCGCATGACGTCACACTTAACAAGCAGTTACGCCACTCGATAAATGAATTAATAAGAAGCATTTAAAGCATATTAGATTTATGGATATTATTACATAAATCTTGTTCGTATTTGTTTCGTTTTTGTTTAACTAATAATTATCAATCACAAAGTTTAGTAGTTCAGTTATGTTCAAGGGCACATAGTTTACCCCTTTTTATGATTTAATATTAATATTATGGTTCTTCTGAGTGTGCCAGTTTAGGTTCAGTTTAACACACTGTTCAGATTTTTTATAATAATGTGTTTAAAAGTGTCATGTTGGGGGCGTGTCCACAGTTCGCTGATTTAGACTAGTTTCGGCTTCCCGCCCAACGTAACAAGTGGGCGATGCCATGAGCTCACCCGCTCTGTGTTTGCAACAGAGTCAGACAGGCAGACTGAGAGGATTCGCATTCAGTCGTACATGTACGACTCGGACACAGACCAAGCAGAAAGTACAAAATCATGTGTGTCTTTGTACAGTTTTACAACCAACTGTGTGCTAGTTTCAAGTGCCGAGCTTGTACACAGAAACTAATAACCACGCACACTGAATTAACTTTGAGGCACCGGATGCACCGCTCGAAGCCGCGACACGGCACACCAGACACTCTCTGTGGCGCGGCAGAAACATGAAGTGTCCCAAATCGTCGCGCCACGCATTTTTGAATTCTAAACATAGGTTTCTGCAGCGGTCCGCGGCGCCCAGCCGTCGACTTGAGTGTACCCTGATAGAAACCGATGTTTAGAATTCTAAAACGCATGCTAGTTAAGATCACAGGGAGCTTCTGGGATCGCGAGAAATGCAAACAGCTGAAGTATAAGGTAGACTCAATGAGAAGTACACATGCAAACCTACCTAAAGATACAACCAATAATTCCGATTAGAGCAATAATGTGGAGAATATTGATCTTTTGTTGAGCCCAATGAGCCTTGCATCTAAAAATAGAGCTAGGGTGTTCCTTTAGTGATATCGCTTCAACTCACGCTGAAAATGGCGGACGTGAATCAACAAACTGATGATGACGCGCCTGTCAATCAATATTGGTGGGCGGGGGGACCGCTTTCCTACGTAAAGTTGCGGTCGATCTGAAAACCGCTCCAATTGGTCCACCGTTTTTTTATGTTGTTAAATTGAAAAAAAAGCACTGGGTGTGCTTATATCACCCTAATATGACAATCTATACACCATACATGCACATATGTCTGTCCAAACAGCTTGAAAAGTAGATTTTTTACCATAGGTGCCCTTTAAAAGAATGTAATCCAAATGTTTGGAATACATAAATCTTATTTGTTAAGTCTAAACATTTTTGAGTCTACAAGTTCATACAAATTAGCCACAAAATCAAAATGTTTGGAATTGCTGTGAGATTGATCTGAAATGAAAAAGGATTAGTTCACTTCCATAAAAAAAATAAATAAATAAAATGCGGATGTTTACTCGTCCCCTTGCCGTCCAACGCTCTTATTAAAAGTACACATTTATACATAAAGAGTCTATTTTAGTGTGTTTGAATTTCACAAATATATATGCCATATATGTCAAGAAATTGCAAAAATGTCAGTTTACTTTTTTTCAGCCATCTGAATTACAAATACGTGCATAAATGTTCAAATGTAAGAGCTATAATTTTATATACTTTGTTCATGGTGCATATGGCCATATAGATAATGTACATGAATATATACATATTTGGAATTCCAATGGTTGAAAATATATATATGTAAACCATAATTCTTGTAATATTTTAAAATATATTGCATATATGACATATTTTAGGTATATATCCAGGTAGCATGGTGGCTCAGTGGTTAGCACTGCCATGCTAGCCACTGTCATGTAGCATGTTCTCCCTGTGTTGACGTAGGTTTCCTCCGGTGCTCCAGTTTCCCACACAGTCCAAAAACATGTGCTATAGGTGAATTGAATAAACTAAATTGGTCATATGAGTGTGTATGGATGTTTCCCTGTACTGGGTTGCAGCTGGAAGGGCATTCACTGTATAAAACATATGCGGGATAAGTTGGCGGTTCATTCCGCTGTGGTGCCCCTGATAAATATAGGGACTAAACTGAAGGAAAATGAATGTAATATCCAAATATGAACTTGCAGGTCATGTGTGGAGTTTGCATATATCTCCATATATCAGAATTATATATGCAACAGACCCGCGCACAGACAAGTGCTTTGGGTGTATGGCCATATACGATAAATGTGCTATTTACTGTAACTGCACATTAAAATGCATCTAAAATGCACTGTAAAAAACTGTAAAGCAGCAACAGTAGAAGACTGTTTAACCCAAAAGAGTGTATAACTGTATTACATACATTAAATCCCCATAATTTAATAAACAGTACATAACTTTAACTCTCTATATATGTAAAAAATACAACTTGTTACAGTGAAAACATACATTTATGATATCGTAACTTCTCAAGCAAGCAATTACCCTAAAATCAACAATATAATTCTGTGTAAAAACACATTTTGTTGATGTGTACGATAAAATTTACAACATAAAACCTTCAGCAAACACATTAAATTCTACAGTAACAAGATGTTAAACATATGATATATGTTTGTTTAAAAAGTGCATTTTAAAGGTATACAAAAAAACTTGTAGGTACTAATCTGTACCTTGGGGTGACATGGTGGCACAGTGGGTAGCACTGTCGCCTCACAGCAAGAAGGTCGCTGGTTCGAGCCCCAGCTGGATCAGTTGGCATTTCTGTGTGGAGTTTGCATGTTCTCCCCATGCGTGGGTTTTCTCCGGGTGCTCCGGTTTCCCCCACAGTCCAAAGACATGTGATGTAGGTAAATTGGGTTGGCTAAATTGTCCATAGTGTATGTGTATATGTCCTGGCCCTCTTGGTTGGGGGTTGAACGTTGGGCTAGCAACCCACCCCATAAAAACTAGATGTTACGAAACACCAATATGTACTGTAACTGCACATTAAAATGCATCTAAAATGCACTGTAAAAAAATGTCAGTGAAAACTACAGTATAAAACTGTAAAGCAGCAACAGTAGAAGACTGTTTAACCCAAAAGAGTGTATCACTGTATTACACATTAAATCATCGTAATTTAATAAACAGTACATAACTTTAACTCTCCCCATGTTCGCGTGGGTTTTCTCTGTGTGCTTCGGTTTCCCCCACAGTCCAAAGACATCTGATGTAGGTGAATTGGGTAAGCTAAATTGTCCATGGTGTATGTGTAAATGTCCTAGCCCTCTTGGTTGGGGGTTGAACGTTGGGCTAGCAACCCACCCCATAAAAACTAGATGTTACGAAACACCAATATGGTGCGGCTTAATATCAACTTCGATATAAAGGCCCTGGAAGTAAGTAATAAGTAATGTTTGTTTGTATACTTTATTGTCCCTCAAGGGGAAATTTTCTGTGAACTCACACAGCACATCAGCAGGTTCTGACATAACAACAATTAAAAATAAGTCAACATGCAAAAGAATTATATGCACTATCGATCAGTGTTTAACAGTCTGATTGACACTGGAATAAAAGAGTTCTTCAGTCTGTTCCACTTCCAGCGGAAAGTTCTGTATCTTCTACCAGAAGGTAAAAGATCGTAAAATGGAAAGAGTACATGAGATGGGTTACTTCAAATTCTTTTCGCTTCATTCAGAGTGCATTGCTCGTAGAGTGTTTGTATACTAGTGAAAGTTTCAGATCCTATTAGTCTTGTAGCAATTCTGATAATATTGAAAATTTTTGATTTCAGATTTCAGAAAGATTGCCATACCATGTAGATAGACCATACCTGATAACACTTTCAAATACAGCTTGATAAAATAAGTACATGATTTTCTTATCAACACCATAAAACCATAACCTTCATAGAAAATACAGTCTTTGGTGAAGCTTTTCACAGATCCAATTTACGTGAGTGTCCCATGTTAGAGACCCGTCTATGTAAATTCCCAAATACTTGTATGACTGTATCTGAGTGACTTCTTGATTATGTACAAACACTGGTAAATGCTCGAGAACACACTTGGGATCAAAGATTATTTCCTTCGTTTTTTTTTGTATTTACTTTTAAAAAGTTTCCATCGCACCACTCAACAAATGAATCAATTTCAGAAAACTAAACAGAAACAGGATCTTGTTTGTTTAGCAAACTTAAAATTACTGTATGGTCTGAGTATCTAAAAATAAGATTCTGTGAGTGCCTACTTGAACACTCATTAGTATATAAAGTAAATAGAAGTGATGAGCTCACACAACCCTGAGGGACACCAGAACTACTGTATTTGCCTTGGGACAAACTATTATTTACTTTGACTGCCTGAGTTCGATTTGTTAAAAAGGAGTGATACCATTCAATAATTGTATACCTTTGATAAATATAGACCCTTATGGCACACATGTTTTAAAAAGGAACTGTCCGCAGTGATAGATCTCGTAGCAATATTTCTGAAAGTGAATATGTTATTTATATCTTCAGTTGAAAATAATCACAAAGAAAGTGTGTTTGTTTTTTCTCCATAACGTGGACTTCTATGGTGCCCAGTGGTTTGAACTTCCAAACTGCAGTTTTAGCGCAGCTCTAAATGGTTCTGGCTCTAGGATGTAAGCCTTTATGGTTAAAAAGGTTTTAAAGCTTTGGTTTTTATAAGAAAATTACAGATTGATTTACTAGATAAGTCCCTTAATTGGAAAGTTGGATCATGTTACGCCTATTAAGCTGCATTGAAACTACAGTTTGAAAGTTCAAACCACTGAGCACTAAAGAAGTCTATAAACTCCATGTTTTCCTCAAAAACCTTCATTTCTTTTTAACTGAATGAAAAAATGGGCATCAGGGAAGACAAGGGGTTGATTAAATCATCAGTAAATGTTCATTCTGGATGTGAACTAATCCTTTAACAGCCTCAACAGGCCAACGAAGCGTCTGCGGCCTCGGCCTACATCTGTGTGTGTGCTCAGGTGTAAAGTAGAGCAGGTACAGTTGGCCTGTGCTGTTTCCACAGGTGTTCAAGCTTGGAGAGATTAGGGTCAGATGCATTTATCAGTGATTAACAATGACATGAGCCCACACAAACAGCCATGATCCCATTGGAGCAAAACCCCGGTGACCAAGAGCTAGAAGAAGCGATTTATTCAAATATGTCATGCCAACTGGTTTCAGACCAAGACCAGGGCTTTAAAAATGTGCTTCTTATTTCGCATTTCTTCTGTTCAACGCAAAAGAAGATATTTCGAAAAATGTTGGAAACCGGTAACTATTGACTTTCATAGTATTTGTTTTTGCTTTGAAAGTCAATGGTTACAGGGTTTCTAAGAAAAATCATATTCGTTTTAACTCACATTCTCTCCAAAACCATACATATTCGAGATATATCAGCTAACTCATTTGTGGAAAATGATTGACAGTCTATTAAATTTCAATACAGGAACTTGTAATAATTGTTGGCTCACTTCTTCTTGCAGTATTGACATTATTTTAAGTTATTTTAAGAATCTTGATTTTAAAAATGTAAATTATACTTAGCATTTAGGTTTATACACCTCTTGTGAAGTAATAAATCTGCATAAAAACATGTATTTACATTGAAAATTGCATGATTTGCTGAAAAGATCTAATTAGTTAGACAGCATATAAATTTGGATCTAGATTTAATTATGTGTATATTAAATGTATAATTGATTCTATTAATATATATTAATTTTGAGTAATTAATAATAACTTTATTTGTTTGTTGTTAACATCATCAAACATTAGCAGGTAAATACACTCTATTGTGTTTTTGCGATTGTTTTAGAACTTCCGACTCAGCTGCCTTTGGAAGAAATGACTGGGAATAATAAACGGCAGATAACGGTCGAACTACTTGCTCTACACGCAAGTGTTTTCACGACTATACAGACAAAGTAGAATAATATAATAAGAAAACATCAGTTTGCAACATCAATCAGCAAAACAAGCTGTTTTTAACGTCTAAAAATGAGTGGAAGTGAATGAGACCGGAAGTCTCGAGCCAAAAAGATTCCAATGGCTGCGCCCGCTCGAACGCGGAGAATAAGCTGAATAGAAAAAGACCAAAAATGGCACATATTACAAATACGTGAATCAGTGAACCATATTCGAATAACAAACTGATTCACTAAAATGAGTTGAATTTGGACTCCAATACATATGATGGGACTATTTAGGGTCAAGCAGTTCACTTGATTGAATTTGTGAATCATAGTTTAATCTATTCATAGCCTACATGAACCATCCAGCTTAATTGATTCACTAGAATAAATTGATCTTTCCAATGCTTGTAGAAACTTTCCCTATGTTTGAAAGACTCGGTTTGTAAAAAGTGATTCACTTGAATGAATCAGGGCCCTATCATACAGCCGGCGCAATAAGACATAAGACTTGGATGGCGCGATTTGTTGCTATTTTCAGACCAGAGCAATCGTAATTTTCATATTTTGCACCACGTTGTTTAAATAGCAAATTTATTTGTGCTACTTTGTAGACTAGTGGGTGTGCTGGTCTGAAAAGGAGGTGTGTTAAGGTGCATTGTTGTCACGTTGCTATTTGAGGAACTAATATAGACCGTGCCATTGACAAACTAAAAGCTGATCTGAAGTCCAGCACAGAGCGCGTTTTTTATGCGCCTATGCAGGTTCAAACACTTACACATTGCTTAACACACGCAGGATATACAGCAATACACAAATATCTTTACATATGAAAACAATTAAAGGATTAAAATGTTACAAAAATTATTATTTTCTTCAACAAATATAAAAACCACTGCCTCCATGCTTTCTTCATATTGGGGGAGGGGGCTTTTTTCAGTTTATTCATGACAGTTTGCATTTGTATAACGTTATCATCATTAGCAGTATTATTTATTATATGCATATTTATATTTGTTTTAATAAAAACTAGTTTAGATTTGTCCTCCTGTTGGGTTTTGGAGACATCTGCATCACCATATGGGGATAAGAATAAGACGTGAGTTTGGATGTAACTCAGTTTTTTGACCACACTTCGTTATTATTGTTCATTTATTAGTTTGCTGGAAATTAGAACTGAATTTAGAAATAGTTTTGAAACAAATCTTTGCACTTAACAAACAAAATTAAATATGTAGGCTAATGGATGTCTTCAGTGGAATGAGTACAACAAGTTTCCTTACTAGTAAGTAAAGAGTAAAAGTAAGGTAAAGAGAGAGTAAAGAGAATGAATGGGAGAGGCTCGCTCTTTATCTTTTCGCACAAGATAACAAAAATAATTTAAATGACACTTTTTTACACAACGAATGGACTGCTTCACTAGAATAAATCAGTGGTTGAGATTGTCAATATTTGACCCAACATTGGTTTACAACCCAGCATTTTTTGAGTCCAGAATTAGACAATCTGATTCATTCTAGTGAAGCAGTACATTCATTGTGTAAAAAAGTAATTGAACTTTAATTGTAAAAATGAACCCAACATAGGGTTTGTTCATATTTTACCCATGATTCGGTTACAACAACCCAGCATTTGTTTAGTGTACATGTGAAAAGGTGTTGTTTAGGATGAGTTACAGTGATCCAAAAACAGCTTTTAAGGCATCTTTTTAGATCAGTTCTGCTCAAACTAGGCCCAAAGTTGATCCATTGTAACCTTTAATTTGCACCACCATTTCATCTGAGAATCTAATGATAGACTCTTAAAATGTTGGGTTGTAACAACCCAGCATTTTTAGAGTGTATCGTTAGACAGTCTGATTCATTCTTTTAAAGCAGTACATTCATTGTGTGTGTGTGTGGGGGGGTAATCTACATTTAATTGTAAAAATGAACCCAACATAGGGTTTGTCCATATTTGACTCAACATTGGTTTACAACCCAGCATTTTTAGAGTGTAGCTTTAGACAATCTGATTCATTGTAGTGAAGCAGTCCATTTATTGTATAAAATAAAGTGAAATTTAAATTCAATTGAAAAAAAACCTATAGGGTTTGTCCATACTTGACCCAACGTTTGGTTACAACAACCCAGCTTTTTGTTTAGTGTGCATGTGAAAATATGTTGTTTAGGATGAGCTTCAGTACTCCAGAAACAGTTTTTAAAGGATCTTTTTAGATGAGAGCTGCCCAAAGACCAAAGCAGGCCCATTGTAACCTTTGATTTGAACCACCGTTCCATCTGAAAGAGAAGGAGAATGATGGGAAGGGTTAAGGAATACCTTAAATAGACATTTTCATTTCTAATTTTACGTAACCGTTTGTTTGTTTGTTAGTTTGTTTGTTTTTGTTTGTTTGTTTGTTTGTTTGTTTATTTGTTTGTTTGTTTGTTTTGTTTGTTTGTTTGTTTGTCTGTCTGTCTGTCTGTCTGTCTGTTTGTTTGGTTGGTTGGTTGGTTGGTTGGTTGGTTGGTTGGTTGGTTGGTTGGTTGGTTGGTTTTCAAAAAAATCTAACCTGAATTAAATGTTTCAACTAAATGCTGTGAATGAATATGATTTTTTTAATGAACATACTGTCACTCGATGGATAGAGCACAATGCTAAAGACATCGGTCAGCAAATCAAGGCACAAAAAAGTCTGTTTTTACTGTAATAAGTTTATTATAAAATGTATTTAAAAAATTATAATGCATTAGTCAATACGATTAAAGAAATGGTTTTAAATTTTGAAATAAATTCTGAAATGACCACTTTGGCTACTTTGTAATGCAGTTTGATATATTTACCTTCGGCCCACAGCCCTCAGTCAAGTTTTGTTTTTGGCTCTTCATAGAAAAAAAGTTTGGGCACCCCTGTTTCAGATGATTCTTTTCAAAGATCTTATTTGACATTGAGCTTTTTCTGTGTAAATGTGTGTTTTGACAGCATGTTTAGCTGGGTGATAAAGGTTGTTCCCCAGCCTCCTGATGCTCCTGGCAAACTGGGAGAGGAGGACAAAAACAAGACCAATGATGCTGCACCGGTGAGTGTGTGTGTTTGTGTAAATGCTCATGTACACACACATCAGTCTACTTTACGTACACTCGGTTTTCATTCTCTCTCTTTCCGTTCTTTAGGAGGCGACAAAAAAGGAGGAGGCAAATCAAGGTAACTATGCGCTCTATCAAATGTGACTGCGGTCTCTGATGAATGGCCAACACTGAATCACCACATCACGGGAAAAAATTACAGACCTGAGAGTTTTCCTCATTCATTTTTGATGATGTTATTTTGCAGAAACTTCCAAGCCAAAGGAGGAGGTCTCCGAGGAAAACAGGTGATGTTTGTGTGTGTTCGGTGTACATGTGTGTGTTCAATGTCTCAGACGCTATAATCCAGCCAGACCTAATTACTCTCTCTCTCCCCACTCTCTCTCTCTCTCTCTAGCTCTCAGAGTGGTGTTTTGAGTTGGCTTTCTCAGGGGTTCAGCAGTGCTCTTCCTCAGCCAGCGAACTCATCCAAACTGGGCAATGCTGAAGTTAAGGTATTGCTAAGACTGCTATTAAGTCTGGACTAAAAGGGTAATCTAATGTAATAATAAATGTAATAATAAATACATAAAATGTTTGATAGCACAGGCTATTAGCTTACAATTATTACAGTAGCTAAATTATACAAATCTTAAAACAGTTCTTAAAGCAGGGCTATTCAATTGGCGGCCCGCGGACCACATGCGGCCCAGACTCAACCGCCGAGCGGCCCAGCCCGTGGTTCCGCCCATAGATAATAAATTAATATAGATTATTCATTAATTGTTATTTAATATATTATATTAATATAAATATTAAATATTTATTATGTCTATGGTCCCGCCAAATACGCAAATTCCTACGTAAATTACGTAACCTGCAACACACAAACAATGCAGAGCGTGCCCGATTGGAAGCGGTGTGCCTGAGCACGAAACTGAAGATGAGACATGACTTTTAAGGGCCTGTTTCATATAAATTTATTAATCGTTCTTACTGTTTAATGAATGCAAACTGTAGTAGATTATTAAAGATGCAAACCCCTCACTGCACCACAGATGCACCTTTAGCAAACCTTCTAATTTCGGCAGTTTGAGGATTTTATGATTGTTTATGAGCGTCAAAAGTGGCGGATCAGTTCGGTGAAATATTTGACTGCGTGTCGCTGCATCCTAAACCACTAAAATGATATAACGGTATGAAGAAATCTTGACTGTGCTGAGCGAGAGCGCTTCTTAAACTGAACAGCACATTGTCAATGACGTAAGCGTGCTCAGGCTCAGATATATACAACAACAACAACAACAACAACAACAACAATTAAATAACAATATTAGTAATAATAATAATAATAATAATAATAATATTAACAATAATAATAACCCATGGCTTCTGACAATACAATGGTCTATAAGATTGTATAGTAGTTTATCATGTTAATGCCGAGAACGTGAAACGTTTTTAATCACCTGACAGCAAAAACAAAGTAATAATCTGCATTGATTAAGTAATGTATTATTGCATGAGCATTAATAAGAAGTATTTTTATGCGATTAATACTTTAAATATAATTTATCAAGGAAAAATAGACTAAATGAATGGTAGCCAATGATTATTTTGACGAACAAAACTAACATCCAATCATAGCCTATTTGCGGTTAGTGAAGGCGGAACCATCTGGCATCAGTGTCAACACTGAAGAAAAGTAAGTAAAATGTCTAAGCGATACTATAATTATGTCAAGATAAAACAATGAATGAACTTTAAGTTATGTTGAAACAAACTATACAACTTACTGTTAACGAATTGTAGGTCCTACTATCGTGTCTCATTTAATCACTGAATCAGTTTTTCAACCGCAGAAAGACGTCAGTACATTTCCTTAGAAAAGCATTGAGTTAACGTACTTAGCAGGGGCGTTGCTAGACATAAAGCTCTACATATATATATATATATATATATATATATATAAATGCAAAACAAATATTTATTTTAAATAAAAGTATTATTGTTATTTTACAATTCTTATTCTAAATAATCTTAAATGTAACTGGAAAACAATGTTACACAACTGGAGTGATATGCTAAGATCATTTAAGAAACCTTTTGCATGAATATTAAGTTCATATTAATAACATTATATAGACAATTCAATAGAATACAATAAAATATGCTTTATAGAATTATCTGTTGTCTTAGACTTGACACATGGCAGAGAATTAGGTTTATTAAGTCTTACTTTCCTGACAAGCTCCTCATCGCTTCTTTTTGTTTCATACATAAAAAATCTATCAGGAGGCATGCTTAGTAAGATCACCATCATATTGTTTAAACTTTTGCTTTGTTGACTTGCAAAACAAAAAAGCCTGTTACACCAGTTTTACAACGCATGAGCGGCAAGTTTTTTTTGGCGCGCATGTTAACTACCGGGACTCGCACCGGGAGAAGAGCAGCCAGCCTGATCTCACGAGAAAACATAAGTATTTTACGTTTTGACAGTTTAGTGGCTAATTCGTACGAATTCGTACGAGTTCAGTCGTACGAAATTGTACGATTTTTAAAAAGGAGGCGTGGCACCTAACCCCACCCCTAAACCCAACCGTCATTGGCGGATGAGCAAATCGTACTAAATTGTACGAATTAGATTGTACGAATTCGTACGAATTAGCCACTAAATCAAAAAGTTACGAATTGCCGTGAGATTGTGTTGGAGCAGCTCATGCGAAAGGCGCGCGGGTTCTCTGCGCACACGCAGAGATGCGTCAGTTTGCTTTTTGATTAAACTACATTGCTTTCACCAGCGTTGGTTGGGTTGCACGTAGAGAATAATGTTTTTATTCCAGAATTATCATTCTTATTCAATACACTTGCATATGAAGTAAATCATATCTCAATGCATTTACTGGGGCACAGGCAATTTTTACTGGGGCATGTAAATTAGGTCTAGCAACGCCCCTGGTACTTAGCACAGTTTATGTGTCTATAATCTATATATTTAGTTTTATAGAACTACATTTTCTGAAAAACCAGCCTGATCTCACGAGAAAACGTAAGTATTTTACGTTTTGACAGTTTAGTGGCTGATTTGTACGAATTCAGTCGTACGAAATTGTACGATTTTTAAAAAGGAGGCGTGGCACCTAACCCCACCCCTAAACCCAACCGTCATTGGCGGATGAGCAAATCGTACTAAATTGTACGAATTAGATCGTAGGAATTCGTACAATTAGCCACTAAATCAAAAAGTTACGAATTGCCGTGAGATTGTGTTGGAAAAACTACCTGTATAATTTCTTGGTTGACCATTTTTAAATATATATAAATATATATTTTTAATTACTTAAGTTATATAAGTTAATTTAAAGGGAAAATCACTTCAGCTGTTTTTTCTGAATCTATTTACGACATAAAGCCAAGAAAATAACTAAACATTAATACATTAGTGAAATTAAACTTGTCTTTCTCTGTTTTTTATCTACTTTTTGTTCATTCAGACTCATTGTTTTAATTCAGTACAGTTCTGAGACAGAATATCCATAAACGTTTCTGCATTTTCTTACTAATTTTATTTTTGTATTTATGTTTACCATGAATTTAACAGCTAGAGGCAAATGCAGTGAGCAACAGGTACGATTTCTCTCATATGGATTCAGTTTGTACTTATTTTGTAATATACAGTAGTTTAAAGCATTTTTGTGTAGCTGTGTGTTTCACATCTGTATCTGTGTGTGTGTGTGTGTGTGTGTGTGTGTGTGTGTGTGTGTGTGTGTGTGTGTGTGTGTGTGTGTGTGTGTGTGTGTGTGTGTGTGTGTGTGTGTGTGTGTGTGTGTGTCTGTTATATGAATGTTTTGATGAATATTACACATTTTTTCATCACTGTATCATGGATGGCAGTAACACGTCGGACCAGTGAGTAGTCTGCTAGTGAATGTAGCTCCTGCGCAAACATGCAAAGCTTTACTGCAAAACTGCATGAAGAGTTTATTTAATGCTCCACATGCCACACGCAAGAGACTTTATTGCACTGAGCTGTATTTCCATACTAACAGCTCAAGGCAAAAGACCCTTACGCTGAATAGACATAAACTTTAGCATTTCAATTTGCAGACTACTGGCTTCCCTAAAATATTTCATATATATTTATATATATATGACATTTCTCTGGTTTTACTGGATTTTTGTCAGGTGTGTGTTTGAGTAAAATGCTAACATTTGTGTTATTCTATTAAGAACTGATTACATTTCTTCACAAATTACCGGATTAATAATTTCATTTAGAGCTTCTTTTTTCTTCTAGAAGTTTTCAGATGTTAAAAACAATGTTATTGTGTTGTCTAAAAATGAATATAAGCAGGTGCTGAAAATACATCGCTTTATTTTTTTTATATTTCTTTATTTTTGTTATATTTCTTTGCAAAAAAACGGTGTGACAAATTTTAAATGTAGAAGAAATATCATCGTTTTTTACTGAATAAAACAAGAATTGAGTTGAAACACTGAAACACACCATAAATCATAAATCTGGAGAAACATATATATATATATATATATATATATATATATATATATATATATATATATATATATATATATATATATATATATATATATATATATATATCTCACACGAGTAGCAGTGCGATATGGCTGTATATCGGCACTGGTGGTAGGGGTGCGTTGGCTTAAAGGCTGCAGGCCAAGTGCCTTAGTGTCCCAGTAGTGCCGATATACAGCCATATTGCACTGCTACGAGTGTTATATTGTGTTTATACAACAGTTCGACAGGCATAATTGCTTATATAAAAAAGAAAATCAAACACGGAGAGTCTAAAAACCCTTTTGTATGAGGAACTACTTTCTTCCACCCCTCGTTCACATCTGCAGCTGTCCGTTAGAACAGCAGAAACTGTTATTAATTCACCAATGTCACTTTAGAGCTAGTGTTTGGTTGTTGTGTAGCGTAATGTCTAAAGTGATGACAAAACAAGTGATTTTGTTCACATCTTAAGATTATAAGGCTGAACGGCATGAAATGCCATCGGCCTACAGAGATTTCCAAGTATTTCTCTGTTGCAATCAAGATATTACAATCATTAACCCTGAAAAAGCCAGAGCAAAGCAAAAACTATCAGATTACTATGGTCTAAATACAGCACTACAACATACAAAAGAGAGAGATCGATTCAGAATGTCACCTGTTATATAACGATTTGATCAGCTGTAGTTTGAAATTTACAGTTTTTCTCCCCTAAGGACTTATTATGTGATCTCTGTTGCTATCTTGTGGTGGAACGTCAACCTGCTCTGTATGACAGGCTGATGGCCGCCTACGTGCTAAATCGTCAAAATTATTTAAAATAGGCACTATCCTTATAAATAAACTGCAAAGTTGCAATCTAAACAACTACATTCTTGCCTAAAAAAACGTCAAAAGTACATTATGTTGTCCAACTGCTGCAATATTTGTCAAACTTGTTTAGTCCCATTTTAGTCCTAGTGTGAGCGGAGTAATACACAAGGGTAAAGAGGCTGTACGAGTGCTCATATTGCTTTAATATCTCACGGCTATCAGCCAATCAGATTCGAGAACCAGACAGAACTGTTGTATAAATATATATATTTGAAAAAAACATAAAAATTTTATTAAAATAACTTTTTTTTAATTATGTGTTAAATTGGAATATATATATATATATATATATATATATATATATATATATATATATAATTTTTTTTATTTATTTACTTTTTTTAGTAAAAGCTGATTTTTTTTTTACATCAATATAGTTTTTAGTTTTACATGATCTTTCTTTAATCTTGATCTTAGTTATTAATAATTGTTATTATTATGAATGTTGAAAACAGTTGTCACTGAATAATTTGTTTTGTGAAACTGATAATATTTCCAGCATTAGAAAAATGCAAAGAACGGTTTTTGCAGAAAAAAAAAACATTTTATTTTTTACTTGAATCAATTCAGTTTGTATTTATTTATTTATTTATTTATTTATTTATTTATTTATTTATATTTCTGTGTGGAGTTTGAATGTTCTCCCCATGTTGGCGTGATTTTCCTCTGGGTGTTCCAGTTTCCCCCACAGTCCAAATACATGCACTATTGGTGTATTGGATAAATTAAATTGACCGTAGTGTATGTGTGTGAATGAGTGTGTACGGATGTTTCCCAGTACTGGGTTGCAGCTGGAAGGGCGTCTGCTGTGTAAAACATATGCTGGATAAGTTGGCTGTTCATTCCGCTGCGGCGACCCCTGATGAATAAAGGAATAGGCTGAAGGAAAATGAATGATTTTATTTATTTATTTATTTATTTATTTATTTATTTATTTATTTATTTATTTATTTATTTATTTATTTATTTATTTATTTATTTGTTTATTAATTTATTTATTTGTTTGTTTATTTATTTATTTGTTTAATTGTTTATTTGTTTGTTTGTTTGTTTGTTTGTTTGTTTGTTTGTTTGTTTGTTATATTTTATTTTTTATTTGGTGGATTTTGTTTATTTTATTTTTGTCTTACTTTTATCTAACAGTTTCACAAAGTTATTAAATCAGCAGCAAATCAGTATTTGATAGTTTTCTAGAAGGATTTCTGAAGAATCACAACAAACACTGAAGCCTGAAAATGAAGTTTTGCTTCACAGGAATACATTTAATTTTAAACTATTTTCAAATTGAAACTAGCTAGGTGCATTATATATATATATATGTGTGAATGAATGAATGAATGAATGAATAAATGAATTAATAATAAGAAATAGGCAAAATAATCTGCATAAGAGACTTCTTTCAAAAGCTTTTAACTACCCAGAATGGAAAGTTTATGTATTTATCAAAGGCTCCTGCTTTACTTTTTTCTCTCTGGCTAAAGCTGTTTTGCTTTTATACCGTCCTCTGCCGCCACCTAGAGTACACATAGAGCACATCAGCTCCTTTGCATTCATTCACACCCTCACCGCTGCTGATGGACTTCACTGTATCTGTTCCTCCATCAGGGCTGGAATGATAGGCTGGATTGTGCAAGGTCTTGGAAAAGTGGTTCCTCAGCCGGATGAGAAATACAAGGGTCACACAGAGCCTGAAGAGGTCACCGAGGTATACAGACACACACACAGCACGCCTCCACAAATCCCACAATAACACACCGAGGCTTGGTGCAGGCAGATCACTTATTTGCTTATTTATCCAATGCTTTCATGCTCATTTATTCATATTTCTTCCTGCAAGTTTACTGGATTTGCTGCAGTTTACTGAATAAGCTCATTAGTTAAGCATATCGGAATAAGTGAAGCATATTAATGATTTGTATGGGCTTGTATTTATGAAGGATGATCATTCATGTGTTTAATAATAATCCAGTCACTTCGAATTAATTTAAACTTAGTCTAAATTTACAAATTGATCCCCCTTTATTAGGTTATTCAATGTAAATAAAAGTTTGCTGACTTTTTTTTTTAATTGTTTCATTAAATCAAATAATTTATAGTTTTTTTAATTAGTTGTAGTCTTACAACAGTCAAACAAATGAACAATATTAAGTTAACTTTAAGAAATCCCATTAGCCTATTACAGTTTTTCTCAGTCACTTGAGTACATTTCTCAGTTTGCAAAACAGTAAGTGCATTTCTCAAAACATGTACAAATAGCAAAACACCATGGATTACCTGCTAAAGCCAGTCTCTTGCTAAAAATCCTTATATATATATATATATATATATATATATATATATATATATATATATATATATATATATATATATATATATATATATATACCATGTAACTGTAGTTTTAATGAAGTTAGTGTCCTGCCAGAGCACATGCACAGTCTCAAAGGTGTCTTTAGGTTTTTTAAGGAGCTTCTGTGAGAGTTTTATTACATTTCCATTCAGCCTGCAGTTGTTCCAGTGGTTAAAGTGGATCCTCCAGTAAGTACAGTGTTTCTAAAGCAAACCATGGCAGGATCATGCTCGCTGTGTCAACATTAAAGGGGCCATATTCACACTTTTCCACATTAGCTGCTGTAAAGATAATGATATTTAATGTCTGATGTTCAACATTAAGCTTTAGTTTCAGTAAATATTGATCATTCTTAATATACAGTTAAAGTCTTAATTATTCGCCCTCCTGTGAATTCCTATTTCAAATATTTCCCAAATGATGTTTAACGGAGCAAGGAATTTTTCATAGTATTTCCTATAATATTTTTTCTTCTGGAATTTTTTTTTTTGGTTTTATTTCAGCTAAAATAAAAGCAGTTTTAATAATACTTTTAAGGTCAATATTATTAGCCTCCTCAAGCATTTTTTTTTCTAGTGCCTTTAAATGTCACATTAAGCTTCATAAAAATATCTAGTCAAATATTATGTGCTGTCATCATTGCAAAGTTAAAAAAAATCAGTTATTGGAAATGAGTTATTAAAACTATAATGATTAGAAATGTGTTAAATCATAATCTTCTTTCCCTTAAATAAATAAATGTATAGGGGGGGCTAATAATTCAGGAGGGCTAATAATTCTGACTTTAACTGTAGGTTTATATCTATATATAACTGCACAGTCATATGTCCCCTTTAAGATGCAGACACAATAATCTGGCCTATAAACTGGAAATGCGAGCTACTAGGGAACCAAACAAGCTTCTTTATGAACCTTGCCTGCGTTTCTGTTTGCACACAGTAATCAAAAGCATGTAGAACAGCTAAATACCAATGCATTTTTAGTTAGTTCTAATAAAATCCTTACAGCTTATCATTACTGTATTTATTTTTACAGCACATTAAAGTTGCAAACACAAGCTTGTCTGCTTTGGGTGGTTCTTACATAGGCTGAGTCTTCAAATCAAATCCCTCTTGATTAGAAATGCTCTTAAATTGAGCTTCAGATATATTAAAGTGATCATAATGCTCTGCCAAATGCTTGCATGGCTTGCAGATTAAAACAGTCGGCTTGCTTATACATACTGTAAGCATCACATATGGGTGTTTCTTCAACCATAATCTTACATAAAACTAACATTAGTTATATTGAGATTGCATTAAAATGCCTTATTTTATTTATTTGCAATTTTTACATGTACAGTTGAAGTCTGAATTATAAGCCCTCCTAAATTAAAAGCCCCCCTGTATTTTTTTGTCCCATTTTTTGTATTTTTTGTCCCCCCCGGTATTTTTTGTCCCCTGTATTTATTTTTTTCAACACATTTCTAAACATAATAGTTTTAATAACTCATTTCTAATTTTCAGGATACTAGTATTCAGCTTAAAGTGACATTTAAAGGCTTAACTAGGTTAATTAGGCAAGTTATGGTAATTAGGCATGTCATTGTATAACGTTGGTTAATTCTGTAGATACTTGAAACAAAAACATTGCTTAAGGGGGCTAATAATATTGCCCTTAAAATGGTTATAAAAAAATTAAAAACTTCTTTTATTCTAGCCTAAATAAAAGAAATAAGACTTTCTTTAGAAGAAAAAATATTATAGTAAATACTTTGAAAATTTCTTGCTCCATTAAACATAATTTGGGAAATTTATAAAAAAGAAAAAACATCACAGGAGGTGAACTGTAAGTGTATAAAAGTAAGATAAAGCAGTTTTTAAATTGTAGGTCTGTTTTAAAAGGGTCCTATTATGTTTTATTTAAAATATGTCATATAAAATATATCATATAAATCTCAGGTGTTCACAAAGAGTCTTTAAGTTTCTATTTCAGTTTCATTTCTGCAAATGCTCATTGATTTTTTGTGTATATTTTTAAATGCAAATGAGCTGTTGCTTCTCGCCCCCTTTCCAGAAGTGGGCGGAGCCATCCTCAAAAAAACAAAAAAAATAGTAGGACCCATTTAAATGAGTTTATTTTCTAGTTTCTGAATTTAGAGCCAAACGTGTCAAAAGTTGAAGAAGCACTGATATGTTCTCTAAACTTATTTTAATAACATTGTAAAATACAAAATATACTTATTATAGAAATTACACTCATTATAAATTATACTTATTAACAATATAGGCAAAGACAAAAGTACAAGGCAATCTACACTCTCAGAAATAAAGGTACATGAGCTGTCACTGGGATGGTACCTTTTCAAAAGGTACAAATTTGTTCCTAAAAGGTCCATATTAATACTTCAAGGGTACATATGAGTACCTAAAAAGACCAAAAGTGTTCCTCTTAAAATTTGTAGGTACTAATATATACTTCTGAGGTACCAATATGGACCCTTCAAGTACAAATGTGTACCTTTTGTAAAGGTACCACCCCAGTGACAGCTCTCGCACCTTTATTTCTGAGAGTGTAGAGCAGCTGTCTCCTTATTTTAACACCAAGATAAGTTGTATGAAGAGTTCTTTGTGTTTTCCATTTCTTTACAGGTTCAAGAGATCAAAAATGTCCGTGGTAAGTCCAGCCTCTTGATATAAAGCACTTATAATCATAATGGTCATAAACTTAATTTTTACAACTAAAATATTGTATATGATGAGCAACCTTTCATTGAGTAAATATGAAAACTTTTACAAATGTTTTACTATGGTATTACTTAATTTTCACCCTTTTTATACCCTGTTTAAAGTGTATGAGATATGGAGAAGTGTCCAAATTAACAATTTTATTACAGTGATGATTAATTATGACAGATAATAGGACAGTATAAACAAACTCAAGCACCGGGTTAAAAAAAAATTGTTTAAAAATTAAATCTGAACTTTGGGTTTGTCCAAATTTGCCACAAATATAACCCAGCATTTTATAGTTTATAATTCCAAGCACAAAATGTTTTTGAGAGTCATAAAACGTCTCAAAAACTATTTCTAGTCAAAAACAAACCCATATTTCTGAACCCTGAGTGGAATAGCTTACCAACTTCCTTTATATCTACTTCCTCTTTTCATCCATTCGTCAACTCACATGTCTTATTTACAGTTAAGCAGCCGATGTAAATGTTTTTCAAATCATTAGTTTGATTGATTTATTTATTTATTTAGAGCCATACAAAATTGTTTTCAGCAGTAACAGGTTGGTTGGTTGGTGAAGTTTGTGATGAGGAAGAGCTTCATTATATGTAACTGTGTTTGTTGTTAATTGTAAGGTCTTTAATGGGACCTGGTTGAAAATGAGATGTTGCATCTCAAGTGTTTGTTCTCTGAGTAAAACATGGGCATCAATGCTCCAATTTTAATGTGATTAAGACAATACTCTGATTAAAAGTTTACCTTGTAAACAGCAATTTTTGATGACCTTAATCCAACTAAAGTCATTAACGAAAAAACAGAAATCGAATTACATGGAGTATTCCTATTTTAGCTTCATTATTAAAGTGCAGATATGTAAACACCGCAATCAAACTATTACCATCATGTAGGACTTTTTGCCGAATTTTGTGACTGGATATTCCACACACACACACGGCTGTTTGACACTATTCTCTGCACCTACTGAGTAAGTGAAGGACCACAGACACACACACACACCGTGAAATGCTGAGGTTTTTTCTTTTCATTCGATGTGCGCTATCAAATTTCATTAAAACAACACTCTCCCACCAGTCCTTACTTCCGATTCTCATCCAATACCTCAGTTTGTCATAGGGGCATGCATGAAATGTTCCTAAATGAAATCGAAAGTGTCGAACTGAAGTTAAAGTCGAAGAATTAAAAATGAAACACCTGAAATTACATGAAACTCTGAAGGAAATGTTGAATAGCGTGCTGACGCAATGATGGTAACCGATCTATGTCTATAACATGTAAAACGAGATCATGAACTCTCAAAAAGCAACTCATGTAAACACCTTAATCATATTATTGTCTTATTCAGATTAAGGCAAATCATTTCATTACTGATGTCCATGTAAACGTAGTCATTGTTTGATTTTTGTAAACCCTTGGCAATGATTATTCTGAGAGAATGTGAATGCAGTGAAGAGAAATGACACCAGTGTCCTGATTGCGACTGTCAGCAGATGATCTGGTGGCTGATATTCCAGTGGTGGAGGTTGTGTCTGATGAGGAGACGGACGCCACCAACGTGCCCTTCTCTCCCAGGTATCCGATCATCAGCTGTCAAACACTAATCAGTCAATCATGGTAGAACTCGGCTTCAGATCTGCCTGCTCATTCTCTTTCAGGGTAATAGAATGGATCAAGCATGGTTTTGAGAAGGTCATTCCTCAGTCTCCTATGCATCTTCGTCCTCCGTCTGCTGCAGAAACCCCTGCCCAAAGACCTGCTTCTGCTCCTGTGACTCCCTGCAAACAAGAGCCAGGTAAACCTTCAACAATCAGGGCTTTTCATGAATTTCTGGAATATCATGGAATTTTATATTTAAAGCTAGATTTTTCGATAGTCTACAGAACAAACAATCGTTATACAATGACTTGCCTAGTTAACCTACCTGTAGTTAAACCTTTAAATGTCCCTTTAAGTTGAATACTAGTATCCTAAAAATATCTAGTCAAATATTATGTACCGTCATCATGGCAGAGCTAAGAAAAATCAGTTATTAGAAATGAGTTATTAAAACTATTATGTTTAGAAATAAATGTACCGTACAGGGGGCTAATAATTGAGGAGGGCTAATAATTCTGACTTTAACTGTATGTGTGATTGTGTTTTTTTTTGTCATTAGCACCTGCACCTGCCCCAACCCCTGCTCCTCCACCTGCACCAGCCCCAGCACCTCCTCCTCCACCTGCAGCTCCACCTGCACCTGCACCCGCACCTACACCTGCAGCTCCTGAGCAGCCCAAAGCAGCTGAAGACTCCAAAGGCAACAAGTACGTTTTCGTTTAGCATTTGTTTGCTTTGTTTTGTTTTGCTTTTATATGTTTTAGTTCTTGTTTTGTTAGATTTTCTGTGTGTTTGTCTGTTTGTTTAATTAATACATTTTTTATTTTTTATTATTTAGTTTTTGTGTTTCTTTTTTGTTTAACAGAGTTTGTTTTGTTTTCTTTAACTATTTATTTGGTTTTGTTTATGTTTCGTTTGTTTAATTTTTGTATTATTAATTAAATTTTTACACCGTTTGAATTTATTATTTGTTGGATCTTTTAGTTTATTTTTGTCTGTTTAGTTTTGTTTTGTATTGCGTTTGATTGTTAGTTTTTTTTTAGTTGTGTTGTGTTTGTTTTGTTATTTACAGCGTTAGTTTTTGTTTTATTTATGTTTTGTTTATTTTTTGTTTTATTAATCTTTTTTTTCAGAGTTTGAATTCATTATTTGTTGGATATTTTGGTTGCTTTTTGTCAGTTTAGTTTTTGTTTGTTTTGTTTTGTTTTGCTTATATATTTTTCAGTTTCAGTTCTGGTTTTGTTAGTTTTTTTTGTTTTAGGGTTTGTTTGTTTGTTTGTTTGTTTGTTTGTTTGTTTGTTTGTTTGTCTGTTTGTTTGATTTATTCATTTATTTGGTTTTGTTTATTGTTTTTGTGTTACTTTTTGTTTAACATCATGTTTGTTTTGTTGTTTACAATTTTGTTTGTTTGTTTGTTTTTATTACTTTTTTGTTTGTTTGTTTAATTTTTGTTTTATTAATTTAATTTTTACAGAATTTGAATTCATTATTTGTTGGATGTTTTTGGTTACTTTTTGCCTGTTTAGTTTATGTTTATTTTGTTTTGTATTGCTTGTATGTTTCAGTTCTGCTTTGTTTTGATTTTTTATGTTTGCTTTTGCTTTACATGTTGGATTTACATATTTTTTTTTCCTAATGTTCTTTTTGCTTTTGTTTTATTTTCATCTTTGTTAGTTACGTTTTCATTTGATTTGTCTTTAATTATATTTAGTTTATGTTTTGTTTTTTATTTGGTCTTTTGTTAATCTGTAATCTGTTTTTGTGCTTGTTTTTGCTTTGTATTTGTTTGTTTTTTTAGATCTAAACCAATTGTTTGGATATATTTTAAATAATGACATGCATTATTATTTTTTAACTTGAAGTATGGTTGGCTGGATTGTACAGGGGCTCGGACGCATGATGCCACAACCAGTCCTGAAACCAAAAGATGTGAGTGTGCTTCTAAACAACCTACTGTATAATGCTTGTCACAATAAACTTCACTGTCAGTCTTCCATTTACTAATATTGAATCCTTTTGTGTTAAATTACAGGATGGCTCCGATATAGTACAAAATGGTAAGTTGTTTTAACATCTCTTCATTCCCTTCTTAGATTTACATAACAGATTTTTCCCCCCAAAAAACTTTGGTTTGAATATATCAGCGGCATTGCTATTCTCTCACTGCTTATTTGTAGGGTGGAGGTGTTAACTCAGCTCCTCTTCTCCTTCTGTTTCAGGGGAGAAGGCCATAAAAACCCCCTAAACAAAAGGAGAAGACGACTGGGGGACTCATTACCTCCACAAAGACACAGCGAAAGATGCACACACACACACACACACACGCACACACACACACACACACACACATACACACACACATCCTATATATCCACAGAAACACAACTGCTTTGAACGTTAATAGCAGTTATGATGTACAATGGTCTTTTTAGTGTCTTTCTTAGTGATTTCTGTTAAAGGGATACTCTAGTTCAGTGTTTCCCAACCCTGTTCCTGAAGGCAAACCAACAGTACACATTTTCAACCTCTTCCTAATCAAACACATCTGAATCAACTCATCAGGATATTAGAAGAGATTTCAAAACCTGAAATGAATGGGTCAGAAAAGGGAGACATCCAAAATATGTGCTGTTGGTTTGCCTACAGAAACAGGGTTGGGAAACACTGCTCCAGTTCACCTAAAAAGGAACATTTACTTACTATTTATGCACCCTCAGGTGGTTTCAAACCTTTATGAGTTTCTTTCTTCTGTTGAACAAAAAGAATATATTTTGAAGAATGTTGGGACCCTGTAACCACTGACTTCCATAATAGGAAAAACAAATACTATGGAGGTCAATGGTTACAGGTTTTCAGCATTTTTCGAAATATCTTCTTTTGCTCTCAACAGACAAAAGAAATGCATAAAGGTCTAAAACAAGACCAAGGGTGAGTAAATGATGACAAAATGAAAATCTTTGGGCAAATTATCCCTTTAACTGCATTACTGATTAGCATACTGGCTTGCTAATTGTGATAATTTAATTTAACTGCTTTGATGATTAGTAAGTCAGTCAGAGTTTACATTGTCCTTTGCTGCTGTAGAGTTTGAATTGTCAATTTGCACTCGTTGTCGCTGAATGGGATTTGAACATTTCCGCCTTTAATTGATCAGAGACTGTAGTCAAGCCCCAAACTTGCTTTCTGAAAAAAACACCAAGCTTTCTGGGGGAAAAAAAACTTAGCTGCCTGTAAATGTTACAACTCCCAATTTTGAAAAAAGAGACATTTTGTAATATGTAAAAAAGCAAGAATCTGTGATTAAAAAAAACAAAAAAACTTTTATTTAATTGACAATAGTACAAAAAAAAGTGCAGATGTTGTCATTGACAAGGTTACATTTTGATTTTGATGGCTGCAACATACTGCAAAAAAAATGAGACCAAGGTTTTTGAAAAGGTCCACAATAACCGCATAAACTTTTTCATGCTTGGCTATATAAGGAGTATCTTAATCTTTTACAAAGTTGCATTTTACAAAACCTCTACTTTTCCAGATTTGGGGTTTGTACACTAGGATGGGAGAAAGTGTTTTAGCAACAAACATTTTTACACACAAATAATTACAGATTTTTTTTCTTCAGCTGAAATTAAAACGCTGAGGTTAAAATGGGATTTTAAAAAGTTCTGACACCATAGTTGGGCTTGTCTTTATCCTAATCTAGAGATCGCATTTAAAGAAACACTCTACTTTAAAAAAAATAAAAAGGCTCAATTTACTAATTTTTCTATGGTTGTAGTATATAAAATGAATGCCTCAGCCTGCTTTGCAGTGATAATTTTGCAAGGATCATAATGCATTCGGCTTATTTTTCAGTATATTGTTTGATCTGTATCGTTAGATTATGTATTTTATGAATTAATTGATTATAAGGGCTATTATTAACTGTAAATCCCCTAATGGGAAAGGTTGGTTGGTTTGTCGAACATCAAGTCATACTAAATCTGTTATCTGAGTCTGAGTCTTTCGTGGCTCAATGTTTCAGGGCGCATATTATCATTGCACCTAGCGCAGCCATGGTACAGGTACTGTTATACCTGACTGAGAATATAGTTCTTAGTGATATTGACTAAATAGTAACATTATTTCCCTTCTGTCTTGTTACATGATGTAACTACAGAAGACTCAGACATTAAATAGTAAAATTATCATTATATATATATTATATATATATAATTACCATTATTACTTTTTAAATGCAAATAGTCAAATCCAATTCAATTCATTATGCTAAGCTAATCTAAGATAATAGTGACTCTGCCAGAACAAGAAATCAACTGAATGGATTTAAAAATGGTTCAAGTCAAGTGTTAACTCTAGGAGATTTGAAAATTAGCGTTTTCTTTTTTTAAAACAGTGGAGTGTTCCTTTAAGGAGCACATTAATACCCATTATTCCTGCCATTTAAGCTATATATATATATATATATATATATATATATATATATATATATATATATATATATATATATATATATATATATATATATATATATATATGTATAAAAGAATAAATAAATCCCATATATCTCCATGCCATTGCCTACATTGCCTGCTATAAACGCAACAATTATCCTGAATGCTTTAAGAAATAAAACCCATGCTAAGCCATCCTTAAGCATCAGGCTCGCTACATCCGGGTGGCACATTATTATGCTGTATATTGTTTGCTGTTTATGTTTGTGTCATTGTACAAGGTTATTATCGCTAACACAAAACAGGCAGCTATCTTTGTCCGCTGTATGAAGTCACTCATAAATAAATGATTTCAAAAATCCGATGGTTTGTTTTGTGGTCAGAGCAGAAATGTGTCAAATGATTGCAAATATGAAATATTGTTTTGTGGTTATTTGCAACTCCATCAGCTTTGATGACATTAAAAAGCAGCTGAAATGTTTTGTGCGTTTAAAAATAATGTTATTTTAATTTTAACTTATTTAATTAACTGAGTAATGTTGCCTTCACTGCAAAAAATACTGGGTTCCACACAATCCTATCATCTCATCTCAACGCAAAATGATTAAGTCAACTTAATGGTTTTTACAATTTTAAGTTGATTGAACAAAAAACAATTAAGTTGTTCCTTAAAAACTCAAGAACTGTTTTCTTTCATTCATTCATTCGTTGATTTTCCTTCGACTTCGGATTTTCCTCCCTTATTTATCAGGGGTCACCACAGCAGAATGAACCGTCAACTATTCCAGCATATGTTTTACGCAGCGGATGCCGTTGCTTCCAGCCGCAACCTAGTATTGGGAAACACCCATGCACTTTCACATTCACACACACACTCACACACACACACAAGCTCATACACTACAGCCAATTTAGTTCCATCCAGCGCATGTCTTTGGACAATATATATATATATATATATATATATATATATATATATATATATATATATATATATATATATATATATATATATATATATATATATATATAAATAATAATATTAATAAATATATATATATAAATATATATGTATATATATATATATATATATATATATATATATATATATATATATATATATATATATATATATATATATACTACTGCCCCACCTAGGACTCGAACCAGCGACCTTTTTGCTGTGAGGCAACAGTGCTAACCTAAGTAGTTTGAACAAGCAGCAAAAAATATTGTAAGGATTTTTAAATCATTATTATTTGTTAATGGTCTCAATGTTGTTTATTTATGTCAAATACTTGAATTAATCTAGTTATTTTAATTGAGTCAACCAATCAGGATACTATTTACTGTTAGCAGTAACAACAACCATCAAGTTCAGTTAAAGTAACTGAAAAACTTCACGTAACAAAAATGTGTTCACTCAAAAATGAAATTTGCTGTTTGTTCAAACTACTCATTTAAATTGAGCTCAAACAACACAAGTCTTGAGGCTTTTTTGGGACAACTGAATTGCTTTATGTTCGATCCACTTAAATTTGTAAAAACTATTAGGTTAACTGAATTCCTTCATTTTGTTCCAACACAAAAAGATTGTGTGGAACCCAACATTTTTTGCAGCATTGATCATAATCGTGTTTTGCAGTTCAACAGTTTTAAACTACATTACAACAGTTTTTAAACTACAAAGTTTTAAAATACATTAAACAAAGCAAGAGGAACGTATTAAAGGGTATTGCTAAGCATATAAACACTTTTTGAGTGTTTGGAGAAACTCCTGCAGTGTCCTCTGACTGGCTTCTGCGCTGACGTGTCAAATAAAAGTGTATAACTTAATCTGATGTAACAAAGATAATATAGTGCAGCAAAATGTGGCATTCAGTTTTAATTGTGAGAGCTGTGATATAGCTTATCAAGTTTTATATTTAGCATTTTGTGCCCCTTCTGATGAATTTGTGTGGCATTTTTGTTGATTTTGGTGGTATTTTTGATACAAGGACCCATTCGTTTATGTTGTATATGTAACATATTTTAGACCCCCAACTGCTAAATTTGCACATTTTGTAATCAGTAAGAAACGTCATGCAGGGTATTCAGGGAAAGTCAGTTTACAGTTATTCATTGTAAATAATACAGAAATTTACTTATTTTTAGTGTAATTTTTTTAGTTTTTTACTATTAAAATGACAGACATTTTTTACAGTGTTATTAATTTGCAGTAACTAGTTAATTTGTAGCTAATTACCATGGCTAGACAGAATATGTAGACATTATTTAGTTATTTCTATGCAGAATTTAGTAAAAAATAAAAATAAAAAATCTGCAGATTCATATGAAATGATTTTGGGAGTATAATAATTAAAAACTTAAAACATTATTGAATATAATGTAATGTGTACGTACTGTACATAGCACATTTATTGTGTATGGCAGGGGTCACCAAACTTGTTCCTGAAGGGCCGGTGTCCTGCAGATTTTAGCTCCAACCCTAATCAAACACACCTGATCGAGCTAATCAAGGTCTTACTAGGTATACTTAAAACACCCAGCCAGGTGTGTTGAGGCAAGTTGGAGGTAAACCCTGCAGGGACACCGGCCCTCCAGGACGGAGATTGGTGACCCCTGGTGTATGGCCATACACCCAAAGCGCTTCACAATCATGAGGGGGGGTCTCTCCACTGCACCACCAGTGTGCAGTATCCATGTGGATTATGCGACTGCAGCCACAGGACAATGGCACCAGTATACTCACCTCACACCAGCTACAGGTGAAGTGGAGAGAGAGTAATAGAGCCAATTCTGTGGATGGGGAGGCCATGATGGGTAAGGGCCGATAGAGGGAATTTGGACAAGACACCGGGGTTACACCCATACTCCTTATGAGATTTTTAATGACCACAGAGAGTCAGGACCTAAGTTTAACGTCTTATCCGAAAGACAGCGCTCACTGACAGTATAGTGTCCCCTTCACTATACTGGGGCATTAGGACTCACACAGACCACAGGATGAGCGCCCCCTTGTGACCTCAGTAACACCAATTTCAACAGCAACCTAGTTTTCCTATGTGGTCGCCCATCCATGTACTGACCAGACTCAGCCCTGCTTAGCCTAAGCGAGTAACCGGTCTTGGCCTGCAGGATAATATGGCTGTGACAATAAATAAAATAAAACTATTAAGTAAAAAATTTGATTTTTAACTGTAATTTAAGGTTTACGATGCAGATCCAATCAGATCAATTTGTTTAGTAAACAAAGCAAGTCTCATATAATACAGTCAAGCCTGAAATGATTCATACACCCTGGGAAATTATGACTTATAGTTCAAATGTAAATATACTGTAAGGTGAAACATTATTTTTTCCACAACGATGCCTCTTGTATATCATCTTATTTTCTTTTGGGAGAAGCCTGTGTTGTTTCCGGTCCAAAAAAATAGCTGGTTGAATAAAAGTAACTTTAAATCAGAGACTACCAGGGGTATGAATAATGGCTTGACTGTATATCTATTAAAAGATAAAATATATTTACACACTGTATTGTAAATAAATCGTATAAACATTTGCAAATTAGTTAATGAACTTACTATAAAAACTGAATAAATATATATTTACACACATTTACACACAGTTGAAGTTAAAACTACCAACATTTTTTTTCAGGGGGCTAATAATTCAGGAGGGCTAATAGTTCTGGATTCAACTGTAGGTAAATGGATATGCTCAATGATGGGCAAAAATATCTGCGGATTCCGTGTGGGCCTACTAACTACACCCAATACTGGATATGAGGTGCAGATTTTCCCAATGCTTCATATTCAGAGGATCACAAAAAAACTAAATCAATCAGTTTAAAACTTCAGTCTTTGAGTTGAATCTCAACATACAGTTGAAGTCAGAATTATTAGCCCTCCTCAATTATTAGCCCTCCTATTTATTTTTCCCCCAATTTCTGTTTAATGGAAAGAAGATTGTTTCCAACACAATTCTAAAGATGACAGTTTTTAATAACTCATTTCTAATAAGTGATTTATTTTATCTTTGCCATGATGACAGTAAATATATTTGACTAGATATTTTTCAAGACACTTCTATACAGCTTACAGTGACATTTAAAGGGCACATAGTTTACCTCTTTTTTATGATTTAATATTAATATTATGGTTCTTCTGAGTGTGCCAGTTTAGGTTCAGTTTAAAACACAGTTCAGATTGTTTTATTATAATGTGTTAAAACGTGTTACTTTGGGGGCGTGTCCACAGTTCACTGATTTATGGGTGTGTTGCTTCACATGAAAATTAGTTTCGGCTTCCTGCCCAACGTAACAAGGGGGCGGAGCCAAGAGCTCACCCGCTCTGTGTTTGCAACAGAGTCAGACAGGCAGAGAGAAGAGGCAGGAGGGAGAGGATCAGCATTCAGCCGTACATGTACGACTCTGACACAGACCAAGCAGAGAGTACAAAATCATTTGTGTCTTTGTACAGTTTTACAGCCAACTGTGTGCTAGTTTCAAGTGCCGAGCTTGTACACAGAAACTAATAACCACGCACACTGAATTAACTTTGACTGAGGCACCGGATGGGCCGCTCGAAGCCGCGACACGGCACACCAGACACTCTCTGTGGCGCGGCAGAAACATGAAGTGTCCCGAATCGTCGCGCCACGCATTTTTGAATTCTAAACAGAGGTTTCTATCAGGGTACACACAACGGCGCTTCAAGTTGGCGGCTGGAAGCGCCGTTGTGTGTACCCTGATAGAAATCTATGTTTAGAATTCAAAAATGCATGGCGCTGCGTCAGCATCGCGCCACGCAGAGCGGCGCTTCTAGTGTGTGACCTGAAGGCAAGTTTGTTATTTTATTTCCAGTGGTGAGATGCGCACATGAGGCAAAGCGCTTGCACAATTCCAGCTGCACCTAGTTAAGATCACAGGGAGCTTCTGTGATCGCGAGAAATGCAAATGGCTGAAGTATAAGGTAGACGCAATGAGAAGTACAGATGTTTGCAAACCTACCTAAAGATACAACCAATAATTCCGATTAGAGCAATAATGTGGAGAATATTGATCTTGTGTTGAGCCCAATGAGCCTTGCATCTAAAATTAGAGATAGGGTGTTCCTTTAGTGATATGGCTTCAACTCACGCTGAAAATGGCAGACGTGAATCAACAAACTGAGGATATGATGACGCGCCTGTCAATCAATATTGGTGGGCGGGGGACTGCACTCCTACATCAAGTTGCGGTCGGCCTGAAAACCGCTCCAATTGGTCCACCGTTTTTATGTTGTTGAATTGAAAGAAAAGCACTGGGTGTGCTTATATCACCCAATATGACGGTCTATACCCTATACCTACACACATGTCTGTCCAAACAGCTTGAAAAGTAGATTTTTCACCATAGGTGCCCTTTAAGGCTTAACTAGGTTAATTAGACAAGTTAGGGAAAATAGGCTAGTCATTGTATAATGATGGTTTGTTCTGTAGATAATCTAAGAACAAAAATGTTTAAGGGGGCTAATAATATTAACCTTAAAAAAATTTTTATTACAAACTGCTTTTATTCTAGCTGAAATAAAACAACATTTTCTCCGGAGGAAAGATTATCATAGGAAATACTGTAAACAAAATCCTTTCCCTGTTAAACATCATTTGGGAAATATTTGAAAGGGAAAAATAAATTGACTGGAGGGCTAATTATTGTGACTTCAACTATATATGTTCTGTGGTGTGTGCAGTGTGTATCCTGCAGGACCCGTGTGATATGGTTCTGGAGGAGGTGGACTCAGACTGGGAGGCCCGGCAGCGGGAGCAGGACGTCCCGCAGGAGGAGCCGCTGCAGCAGGAGGCCTCGACACTCCTGCAGGTCCTGCCCAACATCCTGCCGCACGTGCTGGCCATGCAGGAGCAAGAGCAGGAGGACGCCGAGACCCAGACCGAGCGCTGGACGCCGCTCATCGAGAGCATCAAGAAAGAAGCGGAGGAGAGCGCCATAGCAAACATGGAGGAGAGGTCAGGAGACATTCACATTTAGTCATTTAGCAGATACTTTCGTCCAAAATTACAATTGAGGAGGCGTTTATCGATTCAGAAGAGGCAATACACACAAGAAGTGCTAATTAATTATGTTTTCAAGCCCACTCACCTGCGGGAAGATTTGCTCAATATATTTTGAAGGCTAGTTTGACGTAAAAAGTAGGATTAGATTATTGATTAGGGATGTCCCGATCAGATTTTTTTGCCCTCGAGTCTGAGTCCGAGTCATTTGATTTTGAGGATCTACCAATACCGAGACCAGATCCGATAGAGATCCGATAGAAAATAAGGATGTTCCTTATTTTTAATTTAATTCTCCTTATTTTAACATTCAACAACTCTGTTAACTAACAGAGCACTTCTGTGAGGTATCTTGAACAATCAAGTCATAAATAACACCAATTCTTCACTTTTGGACTTTAGTGCAACAATAAATATACAAAAAATCTAATATTAAAACAAAGAGCACATCAATGTTGTCGTCATCAACTTTGAAATACCTCCAGACTGCAGATGTACTCACGCTTTCCGCTTCAAGCTGCTTCCGTGTTCTACTTTGCCGGCATTTAACCAGTAGCAATAACCAACTCTGCAACAAGGTGATGTCATGCCACACACGCTGCTGTTTCTGTGTGAAGTCAAGAAAGAGGTCTAACTCTGTGCCACCGCATAACTATAGATGTGTTAAAAAATAATGAGAATATATACAGTTGAAGTCAGAATTTTCTTTTTTAAATATTTCCCAAATGACGTTTAACAGGGAAAGGAAATTTTCACTTCACAATTATTTTTTCTTCTGGAGAAAGTCTTATTTTATAAGTCTAACTTTATTTTGGCTAGAATAAAAGCAGTTTTAAATTTTTTTTAACTATTAGAGGTGAAAGTTATTAGCCCCTTTAAGATATTTTTTTTTTCGAGTTGCTAGTTAAGCTTTTAAATGTCACTGTAAGCTGAATACTAGTATCTTGAAAAATATCAAAAAAATTATTTACTGTCATCATGACAAAGATAAAAGAAATCAGTTATTGGAGATGACTTAAGTATAACTAATATGTTTAGAAATGTGTTGAAAAAAATCTCTGTTAAACAGAAATTGGAGAGAAAAAATAAACAGGGGGCTAATAATTCAGAGGGCTTATAATTATATTATATATATCTATATTTATCTATCTATCTATCTATCTATCTATCTATCTATATATATATATATATATATATATATATATATATATATATATATATATATATATATATATATATATATATACGAGTCCTGATCGGGAGGTAACATCTGATTCCGATCAAGTCTGAAACCGTGTGATTGGGCCCGATTTCCGATCACGTTATCGATTTGGAGATCCCTAATTACAACCAGTCCTGAGAATTTCTGAAGTAATGTGCTGTGTAATGATATCAAGCTGCTTTTAGCACTTTCCAGAGTTTATCTTTAGGTTTAGAGTGTCATATCTTTCCTCTTCTGCCCAGGTTATGCCATATAGCCTCTATACAGTGCTTCCGGAAAGTATTCATATTCATTATGGGGTATTGTGTGTAGAATTTTGAGGAAATAAATGAATTTAATCCATTTTGGAATAAGGCTGTAACATAAACAAATGTGGAACAAGTGAAGCGATACGAATGCTTTCCGGAAGCACTGTATAAGCCACATGAAATGTTGTTGTATTTAATACACAGCAGCATGTTAGGATACTCACTTCATTTGCATCTTCCTGTTTGTGTGTTTGTGTGTAGACTGCAGCAGGAGCGTGTGGAAGCAGCTCGTATGGCGGAGGATTTGGCCCGTCAGGCTGCAGAACTGGCGGTCCGACAGCTGGAGGAAGAGCACACCGCACAGATCATCATCGAAACCAAAACTGAAGAGCCAGAAAATGAGGAGCAGTAAGTCACACACACACACCACACACTCCTGCCCTCCTCTGTGTTTCTATGACCTGAGATCTGGGGTGTGATAAACCACAATTTGGCAACCAAACGTATTTATTGCAACCAATGCGCTGTTTCTGTGTCTGTCACTCACACACACACACACTCATGAATACACAGAATTCACCTGTTCACTGTTTGTTTTGCAAAGACTGCCAAATATCCAGGAGGAAGAAAATGAAGAAGACGCAGAGTAAGTGTTTCTCTCTGTTTCTTCAGCTCTCGCTCCTTGCTTTCTGCCAGAGTCCAAAATTAACACCCGACAGCAACAATATAGCCTAGAACTTCAGCTTTTACTTCATTTTAATTAGCTGTGAGGTCATACAAAGCTCTCTACTAAAGAAAAGTTGTGTCAAAGTGTGTTCAGAGGGGGTATTTTATGTTTTGAAAGTAGATTAATCACCATGGCTGTTTTCATTCAATAAAAAATACAAGAAAAATAATATTGTAGTAATTAAATAATTAAAATAGATGTTTGTATTGAGCCATATGTTTTAAAAGGTAATTTATTTCTGTGATAAATAATTACTTCAGACTTTAGAGTCATTTTATAGACCAAGGTGCAAATTACAGGTGGGTTTGGGGGGGGATTGACCCCCTAATTAAGGTTTGATCCCTCTAAAGGACGTCAAAACAAGATGTATGGGGGGGTCCCTTTGAATCTGAGAAAAAGTTCACTCTGATCTGTATTTTAAATACTAATGTTAATAATTAAAATAATAGATATCCATTTGACCACCCCTATAACTGTTCATACCATTGCGAATGCATAATCACGCTGATCAGTCTATGGCAGAAAAAAGTCGTTCAACAGTCTGAAACCGGCAGATTTAGAGCTTCGTAAGAGTTCACAAGACTGATTTCTCAGAAAATAGGTGTTTGTTTCTACATAAAGCCTAAAAGTAAAGTGAAATTAATTTATAGTTTGTATAGTTTGACCTAAAGTAAGGCAAAAATAGCTAATCAGGTCAGAATACACTAATTAGCCTATCCCATAAAACACTGAAAACTGAAATATATTTTTATCAATAAATTAGATGTAATTTAATATATTTCTAAACATGAAAGTAATAATAACTAATTTCTAAAAAAAAATTTATTTTCTTTTATCTTTGAAAAAAAGTTCACTCTGATCTGTATTTTAAATACTAATGTTAATAATTAAAATTATAGATATCCATTTGACCACCCCTATAACAGTTCATACCATTGTTAATGCATGACCACGCCAATCAGTCTATGGCAGAAAAAAGTCGTTCAACAGTCTGAAACCGGCAGATTTAGAGCATCGTAAGAGTTCACAAGACTGATTTCTCCGAAAATAAGTGTTTGTTTCTACATAGAGCCTAAAAGTAAAGTCAAATTAAATTTGTAGTTTGTATAGTTTGACCTAAAGTAAGGCAAAAACAGCTAATCAGGTCAGAATATACTAAATAGCCTATCCCATAAAACACTGAAAACTGAAATATATTTTTATCAATAAATTACATGTAATTTAATACATTTCTAAACATGAAAGTAATAATAACTAATTTCTAAAAAAAGTTATTTTCTTTTATCTTTGGGAAAAAGTTTACTCTGATCAGTATTTTAAACAATAATGTTATATAACGGTTCATACCATTGCGAATGCATAACCACGCCAATCAGTCTATGGCAGAAAAAAGTCGTTCAACAGTCTGAAACCGGCAGATTTAGAGCTTCGTAAAAGTTCACAAGACTGATTTCTCCGAAAATAAGTGTTTGTTTCTGAATACTGAAATATATTTTAATAATAAATTAGATGTAATTTAAATAAATACATTCACTGATGATTCAATGAAGCATGTATTACACAAACTATCATTACCGAAAAAGTTGACCCCCCCCCCCCCCCCCCCCCCCAATCGTCAATGTATAATTCGCACACTGCTTTAGACATTATTCTAACACGTACTTAAGAATCATTTCTTATTATTGTCAATACTGAGAAATTGTGTTGCTTAATATTGTTTTTTTACTAATTAAAAAATTATATATATTTTTTATATTGTATTTTAATATATTTTTTTTCTCAGGATGGATGCATTACATTTTTACTATGTAAAAAAAAACTGATTCTGATTCCAATAAAATTCTGATTCTGATTTTAAATGTTTTATTTTACATTAGAGTAAAAATTAAATGCATCCATCCTGAGGAAAAAAACAATATCTCTTTCTTTAGCTCATAACAAATCATACTAACCCAAAAACTCTTGTGCACATAAAAATACAATTAATATTCTTATAAAATAAAAGTTACCTCCTTTACTTTTTTCTGTTAGACAGTTAAATTAAATTATTTTATTATCATTCATTCGTTCATTTTTTTTCGGCTCAGTCCCTTTATTTATCAGGGGTTGCCGCAATAAAATAAACCGCCTGTTTTATTTTAGTAATTATTATTTTAAAAATCACATATATACAGTATATATATATATATATATATATATATATATATATATATATATACATATATATATATATATATATATATATATATATATATATATATATATATATATATATATAGGTTTTTTTAATTATTAAAATATCATTACTGTTTTATTATTATTAAATAAAAATAAATTAAAATATTTTCAATTTTATTAATAATTTATTAGATCTTTTTAAATTAAAACCTGCTTTTATTCTAGCCGAAATAAAACAAATTAGACCTTCTTCAGAAGAAAAAATATAGGAAATACTGTGAAAAATTTCTTGCTCTGTTAAACATCATTGGGGAAATATTTGAAAAAGAATAATAACTTTACAGGGGGGCTAATAATTTTGACTTCTGTATATATTATATATATAACTGTATATATTGTTTGTTTTTTATTATTAAAATAATATAACAATTAAAATGAAATATTTTAATTTTATTACTAATTTAATTGATTTTTAAAAATTAATTTTATTTAGTATTTATTATATTTTTGTTGATTGAAACATTTTAAATGATTTTTTTAAATTAACATTTCTAATTAAATTGTATTATTTAACAATATTTATTTTATTTTTATTAGATTTTTTGTTCATATATTTGGTTTGGCATTCTAATTTAATCTCTTTACTAGTTGACCCAAAAAAAAGCCTTTCACTTGGCATTTACAGACATTACACATATTTAATTTTGGACCCTGCTACCAACCCTCCACTGCTGCAGAGCCACTGTTAAAAACACAGTATTTACTAGACACTAATTCTTCCTTCTCCATACGTCTGCACCGCTGATATTATCCTGAGTGTGAGTTGAAGTGCTGTTTGTCCTCTCCGAATTGCCGTACAGATTACAGCCGCTGGGTGAAGAGAGTGAGGAGGAGAGTGAGGATAGTAAGATCTCAGAGTAAGGCCTTCATCCTCAGAGCTAAAGCTAAAGAGCTAGTAGCCTAGCCATTACAATACTGACAATACTGGCAGTGATAGCAGAGGCCTTTAGTGTGACCTATATTACACTTCCTCAACATGCTTTAGCAGCTCATTCCTGTAAAAATATTAGACCACATGCTCCTGAGACAAGCATGAACGTTTTATATATTATTATAATGTATTAAATTGCCCTTCAGGGTGGGAAATATTATATATCACAAGTACAAAATCATATACAAAATGGATAATTTAGAATAAAGCTAATTTAGTACATCAAGTTATTGATCTGATATATAATATGATGTATATAATATTGATCTGAGATATGTATCATACAAATTTTTTTATACTCATATTTATTTATTTATTTATTTATTTTTATTAAATGTTTTATTTATACTCATTGATTTTAGCCAAACAAAACAGATTATTATTCTGCTTTTTGATGTTGCAATTTTTTCTTAACACATTATTTTATTTTAATGTATTTTTATTAACTATATTACTATATATAGTTATCCATATATAGTTAAACTATATTTAACTATATTATTTCTTAATATCAATCACCTTAATTTGTAAAGCAAAAGTGTTTAATTAAAAAGAATTTTAGTTGGCGCCAATAGCCTAGAGGTTAGTGCGTCGATATATAGCACCCAGGTGCTCGTGGCGACCCGAGTTCGATTCCCGGCTTGAGGTCCTTTGCCGATCCTTTCCCCTCTCTCTGATCCCCATACTTTCCTGTCTGTAATTTTCCACTGTCCTATCAATAAAGGTAAAAACCCCTATAAAAATAATTATTTAAAAAAATAATTTTTAACTATTTGTATTTTACTATTTGTATTTTATTTATGTATTTATTTATTTTCATTTTTAAATAAAGATTATCACCCAGCCCTATCAGCCAATTCGAATGTTATCACTCGATTGAATAAGCGTTATCAGTGGTTATCGGCTGATAGAAATGGGCCAGTAGGGGCCTTCTGTGCCTACTAGTAGGCTCAAAAGGCAGTTATCATCCATCCACATGGTTAATCAGCTATAAATCACATACGGCTGCTGCTGGAAGTTAACGAGAATTATTTATATTATTCATTAAATTTCCCATTATTTGTATTTTATCAACATCTACCCCTACCCTAAACCCAACCATCACAGTCATGTAAAACAGATCTGGATCTGGAGTCTTCTCTATTAGTATAACTGATTAACCACAAGAATTATTTATATTATTTGTTAAATTTCCCATTAATTGTATTTTATTAACGTCTACCCCTACCCCAACCCTAAACCCAACCATCACAGTCATGTAAACCAAATCTGGATCTAGAATCTTTTCTATTAGTATAGCTGAATAACCATGTGGATGGATGATAACAGCCTTCTGAGCCTACTAATAGGCACTGAAGGCCCCTACTGGCGCATATATATCAGCTGATAACTACTGACAATGCCCTTTCAATCGAGTGATAACATTGGAATCGGGTGGCCCTATACAGTAGCCAACATTTGAAGTGAATCAAAGAGCACACTCGTTCTTAACTTTTACCTGTTTGAAATGTTGCATACTGTAAATTAAATAGTTTTAAATATTAACGCTTCTAAAGATAAAGAGAGAAATCTGAATATTTCAGAGCAGACTTCTTCTGAATGCTGTTTCAGTCTGTAAAAAGACAAACCGTTCTAATTATAATCCCTATTACAATTACAGAAGTGTTTTACATTTGAGCACTTTGTGTGTTGTTTTTTGGCATGATGTCAGATGCTTAATTTTGGCTTCATCCTGCTTCACCATGTCACTATACAGCCCATCCTGTCTGAAAACCAGAACAGCGGATGCCAGAAAAGCTTTTAGGCAAAAGCATATCAGTAGAAATAGAGCAGTTTAAAGCAGGCCTGCTGCTTCTGCATATTGCAGAGCTGAATTATTGCAGCGCTGAACTGAAGAAGCCATAAAGTCATGGAATTAAACTGAAATTTGTACTTTCTGTCAACATTTTGCAACCAACTTGACATCACCTGTAAACAGGGCTGACATGAAAAGGTATGTTAGACCGCCTACTTTAGTTTAGACATTCAACTCCTACTAGACCTGTACTCATTTTACTTTAAAGCGCCCATAGTTTACCTCTTTTTTTAAGATTTAATATTAATATTATGGTTCTTCTGAGTGTGCCAGTTTAGGTTCAGTTCAAAACACAATTCAGATTTTTTTATTATAATGTGTTAAAAAGTGTCATGTTGGGGGCGTATCCACAGTTCGCTGATTTATGGGTGTGTTGCTTCACATGTAGATTAGTTTCGGCTTCCCGCCAACGTAACAAGGGGGCGGGGCCATGAGCTCACCTGCTCTGCATTTGCAACAGAGTCTGACCGGCAGACTGCGAGAACGAGCTGGAGTGAGAGGTACAGCATTCAGTCGTACATGTACGACTCGGACACAGACCAAGCAGAGAGTACAAAATCATTTGTCTTTGTACAGTATTACAGCCAACTGTGTGCTAGTTTCAAGTGCCGAGCTTGTACACAGAAACTAATAAGCACGCACACTGAATTAACTTTGACTGAGGCACCGGATGCGCCGCTCGAAGCCGCGACACGGCACACCAGACACTTTCTGTAGCACGGCAGAAACATGAAGTGTCCCGAATCGTCACGCCACGCATTTTTGAATTCTAAACATAGGTTTCTGAAGCAGTCCGCGGCTCCCAGCCATCGACTTGAGTGTACCCTGATAGAAACCTATGTTTAGAATTCTAAAACGCATGCTAGTTAAGATCACAGGGAGCTTCTGGGATCGCGAGAAATGCAAACGGCTGAAGTATAAGGTAGACTCAATGAGAAGTACACATGTTTGCAAACCTGCCTAAATAATTCCGATTAGAGCGATAATGTGGAGAATATTGATCTTGTGATGAGCCCAATGAGCCTTGCATCTAAAAATAGAGCTAGGGTGTTCCTTTAGTGATATCGCTTTGACTCACGCTGAAAATGGCGGACGTGAATCAACAAACTGAGGATATGATGACGCGCCTGTTAATCAATATTGGTGGGCGGGGGGACCGCACTCCTACGTAAAGTTGCGGTCGGTTTGAAAACCGCTCCAATTGGTCCACTGTTTTTTATGTTGTTAAATTGAAAGAAAAGCACTGGGTGTGCTTATATCACCCCAATATGACAGTCTATACACCATACATGCACATATGGCTGTCCAAACAGCTTGAAAAGTAGATTTTTTTACCATAGGTGCCCTTTAATAACACATTTATGCTGGTGAAGTTTTATCGTGTAATAACACTACTAAGCTACTGACAAGTGCTAAAAGATGAACTTTTAGTTAAATGTTGAACCTGTAGGTGAACAGTGTAATTAAGAGGAGAGATTACATTTTATGGAAGCTTATTTCTGCCTCATAATAAATGACAATTGGAGCTCTTTAAACATCTTTTAATTCTTTTTTTTTTTTCTATTTTGAAAGTTTATTTTAAATCTAAACTTTGAATTCCCAGAAACAAATTATAAACTCAGAAGAAACTCATGAATTAGATCAAGAAAAGAAAATGAAGTGATGTAAACTTAGCTTTTCAACATTCAGCAAAAGAAATTAAGGACTAATCCTGGATACACAGTGCATCCGGAAAGTATTCGTAGCTCTTGACTTTTTCCACATGTTTTTATGTTACAGCCTTATTCCAAAATGGATTAAATTCATTTATTTCCTCAAAATTCTACACACAATACCCCATAATGACAATGTGGAAAATGAGTATTTGAAATTGTTGTAGATGTATTAAAAATAAAAAAAACTGAAAAATCCAGCCTGATCTCACGAGAAAACGTAAGTATTTTACGTTTTGACAGTTTAGTGGCTAATTCGTATGAATTATGAGTTCAGTCGTATGAAATTGTACGATTTTAAAAAGGAGGCGTGGCACCTAACCCCACCCCTAAACCCAACCGTCATTGGCAGATGAGCAAGTCGTACTAAATTGTACGAATTAGATCGTACGAATTCGTACGAATTAGCCACTAAATCAAAAAGTTATAAATTGCCGTGAGATTGTGTTGGAAAAATAACATAAGTGCATAATATATACATATGATATTAAATATTTGCAGTAACGTACATGGCACCCTTTAGTGGATTTAAGAGAAATAGCACATATGATAAAGCATGCCCCAGTAACGTATTTTTAATTGCGCCCTCTAGTGGATTTATGAAATTAACAACTGCAAGAAAGCATAGTCCAGGGTACATATTTGTTTGTTCTCAAAAATGTAGTCCTGTGCACATATTTCCAATGAGCCTGAAAGGTTTTCAAGTTGACTGTCAGAATAATTTGCATGTATGATCTTTATAATCCAGGCACATGTTCTTTTCAGGTCTGTGAGACTGGTGATTTTCTCTGATCTCTGAACAGTTGTATTTGATTGGTTGTGTTGCCGTGACTTGTGCTCAAATCCCGCTTTTTCAGGAGTCTGGTGGACGTGTGTCCGGCCGAGCCTTCGCCGCACGAGTCTGAGATCTCAGATCAGCCTCCTCAGAGTCCAGCTCTGTCACAAGAAGAGCCTGTGAGCACTCAGCCTGAGCGCACCACCTCTCCACCTGCTGATGCTGAACAGGTAACAATTCTTAAAGGGGTAGCTCACTAATGTGTTCTCCATTTACTCGTACTCAAGTGATCTCTTCTGTTAAACACACAATAAGATAGTCTGAAGAATGCTGGACAAAAACATGCATATGTGGAATGAAAAATACAGAGAAGAAGTAAACTCAAGAAGGTTTGGAACAATAAAACAATAAAAATTCGATATTTTAAAGCAAGCTATGTGGAAATATATCACCAAACATTTCATTTAAAATTAAAATACAAATATCTTTTGAAAACTGTAGTATTTTAATGGTCAATTCATGTAGTTAAGGCCAATTCAGAACAAAATTGCTTCTCTTGCTTTGAATTTTTGTCTTGTTTCTAGTCCTGATATCTAAAAATTTTCCAATCAAGAAGCATTTTCTAGACAAGGAAAAAATATTGTCTTGTTCTCAGAAATAATGAGTCCAAATGAAGTGAGTTTTTCCTTAAAACAAGCTAAAACCCCATTGGTAGATTATTTAGCTTGTTTTAAGGAAACCCTCTTAATTTTGGCATACTATTCCTTAAAATAACACAATATGCTTTGCTTCTTTAGAAAATCCTTCTTGAATTAAACAAGACAGAAACTCTAAGTAAGAAAAGTATTTTTCATCTAAAAACATTCAAAACAATAACATTTGCCACATGAATAGACTGGAGAGTAGAGTAGCAGAGCTTGTACAGATATATCCGCACCTGTACGATCACTCGCAGAGAGGTTTTAAAGACTCAGAGAGCCGCCATTGTTGTGTTTAGGGCTACACTGCAAAAAATGCTTTTATTACTTAGAGATTTTGTCTTGTTTCTAGTCCAAATATCTAAAAGTTCTTTTATCAAGAAGTATTTTCTAGGTAAGCAGAACATAATGTCTCGTTTTAAGAATTTATATGTGAGTTTTTCCTTAAAACAAGCAAAATAATTCGCCAATGGTGTAAGCAAAATTATCTTGTTTTTCCTTTTGACATAAGATTATTTCTCTTACCCCATTGACAGATTACTTTGCTTGTTTTAAGGAAAATCTCACTTCATTTTGACATGTTAAAATATTTTTTGCTTGTCTAGAAACTTCTTCATGATTTAAGAATTTTTAGATACTTGGACTAGAAACTAGGCAAAAAATGTAAGTTTAAATTAAAATGTTTTGCAGTGTATGTGTGAGCGTGACTGTAGCGCTGGGGCTGTCTTATTTTTTCCCTCAAATAATGGACGAAAATGAAATTCGTTTGAAATGTACCAGGGCCTTAACTCTGATTCATTCAAAGTACAGCTACCTTGACTTTTCACAGTTTATGCATTGCATGGCGAATCAATAATTTAAACAATTAATAATGTAGGAATGGGTTTTAAAACCACAGCGGTTCGAACTGTAGTTCTGCCGAATGGGCAGTATTAATAGCTATAAAGGTTGGAGAGCGTTGATATTATGTGATTGTATTGTATTGCAATATGGAACAGTTAAGTGTTAATGTTAAATCAAAAGTAATTCACAAATACTTGAAAATGAAATGATTTAATGACAATAATTCTCTATGGTTACAACTGAATTAGATAATAACTGTATAAAATGATAAACTATAAAATGATCAAATATGAAATGATAAAACATATGATATAAATTGTACCCAGCTTAAATGTAAAATAAAGTTACCAGAGGTAGAAGGAGAGACACAGGGGGAGGGAGAGAGAGACAAAGAGAGCAGGCCCAGAAGTTAGCCTGATTGCAGTAGAGTCAGAGAAGATAGACTCCAGAGGAGGAGAGGAGCAGAGGAGGAAAGCAGACCAGGAAAGGACAGGCCAGGAAAAGAAAAGAGGCAGAGCAACGTTTTACCACCTATTTTACCACCTACTTTCTTGACCATGTGACTTAAGCCCAAATACATTCAAACTGACCAATCAACATGTGACCACATCGTAAAAGCCCCAAAGTCCACACACCAGGCCCTGATCTTATCAGTATCTGCCTTTGGAGTCAGTATGGACCTTCTTGAGTCAAAAAGACATGTTTTGTCATAGAAACAAAAGCATATGATAATTTAGCCTCTCACAATAATTTTATTTTATTTTATTTTATTGATCTTACAGGAAGAGGAGCCCGCTGATGAAGGTTGTGGAGGTCAGTGTGCACATGAGCATATTTAAACACTCACTACACACAAAAATACAAAACAAGCTAATATAAATCGTCATGTTCAACATTCAGTTTTGCAGATCTCCTTTATTATACAACCTCAAATCAGAAACAGTATGGAAAACGCAAATAAAAAAAAGAAAGTAGGGATTTCTAAACTTACTTTGACTTGGATTTCATTGCAGACAATACAATAAACATTATTTAATGTTCCTTGTGATTTTTGGGGGGTTTTCTATATAAACATGTATTCCAATTTTGGTTCTTTCAACATGTTTCTAGAGTGATGAAGTGTTTCGGGTGTAATTTTGTCCCATTCTTCCAGCAAACAAGTCTTAAGGAGGGCAACAGTACGAGGTCTTTGTTGTTGCATTTTGTGCTTTAAACATTCTCTATTGGAGACAGGTCGGGACTGCAGACAGTATCCTCTTCCTCCGCAGGCAGGAGTTTGTAATGTGTAAATTTATTCATTCATTCTCCTTCGGCTTAGTTGCTTTATTCATCAGGGTTCCCCACAGCGAAATGAACCACCAATTTTTACCAGCATCTCTTTTACGCAGTGGATGCCTTTCCAGCTGCAACCCAGTACTGGGAAACATCCAGACACACTCTTGCACACACATACACTACGACCAATTTAGTACATCTAATTCACCTAGTGAAGTTTAATTTTAAATTAATTTCGAGAGGAATATGTGCTCATGATTGACCCAGCTGGTCCACATTAGCTAATCATAATCCTCCAATCAAAGGATCCCAAGTCACTATATATCCTCATTTCCTCTCTACAACTATCTTCGTCTGGAAGAAACCCTCCTCCTCCCCTTCTTCTACATTTATCCAGAATGGGTGGCACGGTGGCCCAGTGACTAGCACTGTTGCCTCACAGCAAGAATACCAATGGCGTTGGGTCTTCACTGGGCCATCTGGTATTTCTGTGCGGAGTTTGCATGTTCTCCCCGTGTCCGCGTGGGTTTCCCCCGGTTCCCCGTTTTCCTCCCACCATCCAAATGTGCTCTATATTATAGATAAAATAAGCCTAAATCTTTTTTCTAATGTCTTACTCTCAGGAAGTTCACCTTGGCCTCAGCAGCGGGAGAGTTTCAGAGCAACCTGAGCTCAATCTCCCCTCTCCCTGTGAAAGGAGGGAGCCCTGGGCTCGAGGATCCCTTGAGCTCAAGGCTCTCTTCTGGGACAGCACGCCAAACAAGCTATGTATAAAACTCAAACCAGTGACCTTCTTGCTGTGACGCGACAGTGCTAAACACTGAGCCACCGTGTCGCCCTAATGTGTAAATTTGGAAATCAGTTTCTTTTTTTATTTGCATTTTCCATACTGTCCGAACTGTTTCCTGATTTGGGGTTGTATATTACTGTTTGTGCATAATGAATAAATTGCAATGTGAACGTCCAGTAACTGAAGCGGTCTACCTATCTGCAGTGCCCGCTAACTGCTCTGGCATAAAGAGCTGGATCCTGTGCATCCCTAATGCATGTCTGAACACCTTCCATTACATTCCCACACCCGCGATGCCCTCCGATCTCCTGCTGCTTTGCCAGGAGGTCTCTCAGCTTCCAAAGCAAGCCAACCAGATCTTCCACAGCGCCCTCCACCGCCTCAACGTCCTCAACCCCATGTAGACGCCTCAGCAGCAGCATGTAGTCTTGAAGTTAGAAGATGTAGCTAGTGGAATTATTATTTTTTTTAATAGCCAAGAGACTCACTGCCTGCCACCCAATGCTAATGTGCTCTAAAAACCAGATCATCCCATGCTTGAAGCTCATGATTTTGAAGTGTCCTGCAGTTACAGAAAGACACCAAAACATCTGAAAGTCTCTCAGGTGAACTGACTGTGCTAGATAGCGCCGTGCTGTGCCGTGATATCTGTTCTGTGCTTGTTATTCATATTAGCTTTCTTACAGGGTTCCCAGAATCAGGGGTGGAGCTTCCCTTGGGGACAAGGGGGAAATTTTCCCCAATATTTTTAAATCCCGCTTGTGCTCAACACACTTTTAATGGGTTTTTTTTCTTAACCATGCGTCAATACGTGTAACCGCATCCAGCAACTTAGTGTACATGCTCCAAAAATATCTAAATAAGTGAAAGTTCTAATGAGCAGGTTTCATAGTTGAAGCGATCATTCAGTCAGCGATTTACTGTAAGCGATAAAATCAACATAGGCTCATTCTGAAAGTGTAGCTCTACAGTAGGTCACACTTTAATATTTAATGTTATTAAAAATAAAATAATGTAGATGGCGCAGAAGAAGTTTGAACATTCTTTGCTGGCCAAAGGATATCTGCGGCTAAATTCCTAAATTTTGCGCAATTTGCTTAATTCTGCATGAAATTTAGCGATCACAGAATCAATAAATTCTGGAAGGATACACTGTCTGCCTGTTATGAGAAAATAAGCTATTGTAATTAAACTTTTAGTCACTGAAAATCAAGCAATTTGAGATTTAATTTAGACTGGGAACCCTGTTCTATTATTGACGACACAAATGACGTTTTGATTGTGATTGTAAAGTGCTGAAATGCTGCTGTTTGTGCTCTCAGAAAGCACTTGTGTGAAGCCAGCAGTGAAGGTGGAGGAGGTGGAAGATGGAGGAATGACCCTTCCCAAAATCATTGTCCCGCCACAGTCAGATTCAATGACCCTCACTGTTCCTGGAGCAAATCTCACAGCACGCAGGTCAGAATTTCACCATGTTATTAATAACTAACTAATAATAGATTGTTCCATTGTAATAATTAATATAATACATTTTATTATAATTCTAATAGATGTATTATAATAATATCCTACTTCTATTATAATTCTAGTATTATTATAATAATTATATTGTATTTATAATAATATTATAATTAATTGTAATAATTTAGCCTGTTTCACTAAAGCCCTGTTTCCTTTCTGTTCACTCTCAGCAAAGTTATTGATTCAGAGTAAGTTGTTCTTCTTCCTCACAAACTAATGTCTTACTAAAGCTCCTATAATAAAGATTATTTTCGTCAAATGTTGTTCAGAAGAAAACCTGAGGATTTAGATGAGGCAGCTCCTGGTGAAGAAGATGAAGAAGGCATAATAGATCTGAACAAGTCTGATCTGCTGAATGTGGATGAGTGAGTCTTTAAAAATATTAATATCTGACTTATTTTGTCTCAGACACTAGCATGTACAGTACTTTTCTGGCCGATGGTTGGTTGCAGATGTTTGAATCTTTGTTTTTGCAAGCATGTGTTGTGTTATTAAAGTAGGCCTTTTTTTACCTAACGTGATGTACAGTATGAAAAACATCCACTTTGAATTGCGTTATGGAACCTTTACTTTATTTGGGTTATTATCTACACTTTAGTATATATTATCTGAGTTGGTCAGGCACAATATGGTACAAATTAAACTGAGAATGCCAGTACTTTTTATGTTGTTTTAAATACAGACAATTGTACTTAAAATATATATTTTTACAGCGTGTAAAATAATATCCATAAATTAGCAGTTTTCTATATTTTGTGATTCATACTTTGGTTTTCCCCCGTTTATTTATGCATTTGAATTGCATTATGGGACCTTGATCTTTCTTTCAACATCTTTTAACCTTGAAAAGTTTAAAAAAGTGACTTTTATTAACACTTTAATAGTTTAAAGTGCTATATTGTCTGGGTTAATGTTTACAAAACCTTGAAATAAACAGCCAGTACATTTTGTGTTATTTTACAAACTTATTTCTCTACATATTATTTCTAATATTGTTTCAAACTACTAAAAGTCATTTTGATAAACTGTAGAGTTGAATTTTCAATATCAAAAGTAGATAGAACAGAGATTGAGGTCCCACAATCAGTGGTGTAGTCCTAAAAAAAAAAGTGGTGTACTATTACCCACCCAACCCGCCCATGCTTTTTTATATATTTACCTGAACGTTTCAGCGAGACATCATTCAGTTGACTTTGAAAAACTCACGAAATTTTCTCACAGCTGCTGAGGTCGTCAGGGGGCAGGGAATGGTGCAAAATATAAACAAAAATGCACCAATTGCAACAAATGAAGATGAGAGTTAAAAAAAACATTTGGTATTCAGTTAAGGGATGTGAATACACGTAAATTAGGAAAGTCTAATCAGCAAAACAAGTGAGTATACCAAGGGTACACGCAATTATTGATCCTCTGAAGTCGTAATACCCAAACAGCTAGTTAAAAAAAGTAGGCATACTGAGAATACGTGCGTAAACGTGAGTTTACCAGCAGATTAATCTCACACCATCGCAGATTCTTTTTTTTTGCTTCACCCACTGTTTTGACATAAACACCAGTTTAGCTCCGCCCCCTGCTTCTACAGCTCCGCCTGTTTAGTTTCAATCACTGCTTCTACAAAACTGCCTGTTTAGCTACACCCACTGCTTCTACATCAATGCCTATTTAGCTCCACCTACTACTTCTACATCACTTAGCTCCACCCACTGCTTCTACATCACTTAGCTCCACCCACTGCTTCTACATCAATGCCTGTTTAGCTCCACCCACTGCTTCTACATCACTGCCTGTTTAGCTCCACCTACTACTTCTACATCACTGCCTGTTTAGCTCCACCAATTGCTTGTACATAACTGCCTGTTTAGCTCGACCCACTGCTTCTACATCACCGCCTGTTTAGCTCTACCCACTGCTTCTCTGCCTTTTTATCTCCACCCACGGCTGTTTAGCTCCGCCCCCTGCTTCTACAGCTCCGCCTGTTTTGTTTCGCTCACTGCTTCTACAAAACTGCCTGTTTAGCTACACCCACTGCTTCTACATCAATGCCTGTTTAGCTCCACCTACTACTTCTACATCACTTAGCTCCACCCACTTCTTCTACATCTCTTAGCTCCACCCACTGCTTCTACATCACTGCCTGTTTAGCTCCACCCACTGCTTCTACATCACTGCCTGTTTAGCTCCACCTACTACTTCTACATCACTGCCTGTTTAGCTCCACCCATTGCTTGTACATAACTGCCTGTTGAGCTCGACCCACTGCTTCTCTGCCTTTTTATCTCCACCCACTGCTGTTTAGCTCCACCCACTGCTAATCAAGTGTTCAAAAGAGTCTTGAACACCTTGATTATTTACATCAGCTGTGTTTGATCAGGGTTGGAGCAAAACTGTGCAGAGCTGCGGCCCTCCAGGAATTGAGTTTGAGACCAATGACTTAAACAAACAGACTTCATTCCCTAAATATCAACCTGAAATTTAGTTTTAAGTTAAATTCACAACTTTTAAAATGCACAAACATCAAAAAATATATTTAATATTCATATGCATAACGCAGATGATTTTAAGACAATGTTATTTTTGATTTAAGATGAATCACCTGATTAGTAATGGTGATTTACAGTGTCTAATAAATTAAAAGTTTAAATATAATAAAGGGCTTTCCTGAAAACCTCTTACAATTGATGTGACGATTTTCTCTGGGATGTTGTCATTTCCTGCAGAGGCCTTGAGCGTCCCATGTCAGCAGCCAGCCAAACCAGTATAGTCGTGCATGAGCGTCTGCAGGAGCTGGTTAAGCTGTTTAAGGGCCGAACTGAACGTGCAAGAGACAAACTGGTGGATCCAGATGAGTCTGATGATGAAAGCCCTTCAGCATGTGAGTTGACTTTTGTTTACTCTGCATTTACCTCAAAACTTACCTTACAACATATACATACTTGAAGATCTGCTTTTCTTTGGGTTTGGGAAGAGGAAATTTTAAAAAATTCCATTGTCAATGCTTTTAGGAGACCATTTTTGTACAATAAAATAACACCATCACACAAAAAACTTCCAATGTTTCTCTTAAACCTAAATATAATAAACAGACAAACTACTTGCACTACAAACAAGTGTGTTTATGATTTGCATTAATGTTAATAAACACAATCGAAGCCAGAATTATTAGCCCTCCTCTGTATTTTCCCTAATTTCTGAAACACATTTCTAAACATAATAGTTTAAATAACTCATTTCTAATAACTGATTTCTTTTTATCTTTGCCATGATGACAGTAAATAATATTTTCAATTCATCTTTATTTCTAAAGCGCTTTTACAAATGTAGATTGTGTCAAAGCAGCTTTAGAAGTTCTAGTAAACTGAAACAGTTTTCAGAGTTGAAGTTCAGTTTAGTTCAGTTCAGTGTGGTTTAATTTTCACTGCTGAGAGTCCAAACACTGAAGAGCAAATCCATCGGTGTGCAGCTCCACAAGTCCCAAACCAAGCAAGCCAGTGGTGACAGTGGCGAGGAACAAACTTTACCAAGTGACGAAAGTGAAGGAAAAAAAATTAGAGAGAAACCAGGCTCAGTTTGGCACGACCATATCTCCTTTGGTCAAACCTCCTGTGCAGAGCTGCAGTCTAGGTGCTGGAGGCTGGAGAACGCTGGGCATCCATCGTGAAGAAGATGCAGGTATGAGTAGGTCACCAGCGGGTGTACAGGCTGGCCCACAGGATCAATGCGGAGACTCGTCTGTCACTGGGGTCTTTCAGGATCCAGTCTCATGCTCTCTACTCCACCATGACTGCCAAAGCATCTCCTCAGGATACGGCCTGGTCCAGGATTATGGAGACCTCTAGAATTTACTAGATATTTTTCAGGATACTAGTATTCAGCTTAAAGTGACATTTTAAGGCTTAACAAGGTTAATTAGGCAAGTTATGGTAATTAGGCAAGTCATCGTATAACTGTGGCTAATAATATTGACCTTAAAAATGGTTTTAGAAAAATTTAAAACTGCTTCTAGCCGAAATAAAACAAATAAGACTATGTAATAAGAAAATATTATCCAAAATACTGTGAATGTTTGAAAAGGAAAACAAATTCTCTGGATGGCTAATTATTCTGACTTTAAGTTTATGTGTGCAACATAGGACATAAGGTCACTTATAATGATAAGAAAATGCCAATTTGCTAAATCAAACAGCTTAACTAGTTCAAATGTATGATTAAAATGAAAATGAATGAGTCTGGAAGTCTCAACACATTTAAGTTAAAATGGCTGCCCCTTTCTTATGTGAAAATGAGGTGGATATAAATTGAGATGCACCTAAAGTTCCATTATCTTTTATATCTGAACTTGTAGCTCCAGCCAAGAAGCCTGGTGAAGCTCCACCTCCACCACCTCCACCAGAGCAGAAGAAAGAGCCTGAAGAGAAGCCAGTGGAAGAGGAGGAGGAGGAGGTGCAGATCTATGAGTTCATGGGCTACAAGATCCCAGTTCCCCAATTCAAAATCCCCCAGGTGCCTGACTGGCTGAGAGCCATTCTGGCGTACCGCTTCCCGTCCAGCATTGACCCCTATACTGGTGAGATCTACAGCCGGCTGATACACAGCAAATACTCTGGGTGACGAAGGGACTGGTCTACTAGTAATAAAGTTAATTCAGTCTTGGCTAATGTTAGGTTCAGAAAGAAGGCAACGCAAAGATGAATTGCTAGGACAAATACGTCATAGATTGGTGGGTGGAGCTAAACATCAATGGGCAGAGATGTAGAAGCAGTGGATAGCTCTAAACAGGCTTTTATGTTGAAGAAGTGGGTGGGGTTAGGGTTGTGGCAGTAATGTAGAAGCAGTGGGTGGAGCTAAACAGATAGTGATGTAGAAGCAGTAGGTGGAGCTAAACAGGCAGTGATGTAGAAGCAGTGGGTGGAGCTAAACAGGCAGTGATATAGAAGCAGTGGGGGGAGCTAAACAGACAGGGATTTAGAGGCAGTAGGTGGAGCTAAAAGGCGGTGATGTAGAAGCAGTGGGTGTAGCCAAACAGGCGGTTAAGTAGAAGCAGTGAGCAGAGCTAAACAGCAAGTGATGTAGAATCAGTGGGTGGAGCTAAACAGCAGTGAAGGGAGATAAAAAGGCAGAGAAGCAGTGGGCGGAGCTAAACAGGCCTAGATGTAGAAGCAGTGGGTGGAGCTAAACAGGCAGTTATGTACAAGCAATGGGTGGAGCTGAACAGGCAGTGTAGTAGAAGCTAAACCGGCAGTGTGTAGAAGTAGTGGGTGGAGCTAAAGTGATGTAGAAGCAGTGGGTGAAGTAAAAGTAATGTAGAAGCATCGGCTGGAGCTAAACAGGCATTGATGTAGAAGCAGTGGGTGTAGCTAAACAGGTAGTTTTGTAGAAGCAGTGGGTGAAACTAAACAGGCGGAGCTGTAGAAGCAGGGGGTGGAGCTAAACTGGTGTTTATGTCAAAATAGTGGGCAGAGCTAAACAGGCAGTTTTATAGAAACAGTGGGCGGAGCTAAACAGGCAATTTCATAAAAGCAGTGGGTGAAGCTAAACATGCGGAGCCGTAGAAGCAGGGTGCGGAGTTAAACAGGTGTTTATGTCGAAACAGTCGGCGGAGCTAAACAGGCAGTTTTGTAGAAGCAGTGGGTGAAGCTAAACAGGCGGAGCTATTGAAGCAGGGGGTGGAGCTAAATAGATATTTATGTAAAAACAGTGGGTAGAGCTAAAGAGCCAGTTATGTAGAAGCAGTGGGTGAAGCTAAACAGGCGAAACTATAGAAGCAGGGGGCAGAGCTAAACAGATATTTATGTAAAAACAGTGGGTGGAGCTAAACAGCCAGTTATGTAGAAGCAGTGGGTGAAGCTAAACAGGCGGAGCTATTGAAGCAGGGGGCGGAGCTAAACAGATATTTATGTAAAAACAGTGGGTGGAGCTAAACAGCCAGTTATGTAGAAGCAGTCTTTGATGATCTTCTCTAGAGGCAAAGTTTATCCACATTATTACATAATACAGTTTGCATCGTAAATTTGGCAGATTGGTGTCAGTATGACTGACAAAGTTTTCTGAATAGATTTGATTTCTCAGTTCATTAGCCTTTTAAAGTAATGAAAATGTGTGTTCCTGAAGTCCTACATACTCTGGTTTGTTCTTTCTCAGATCTGATCTATGTGGTGTGGCTGTTCTTCGTGACGTTTGCATGGAACTGGAACGTTTGGCTGATTCCCGTGCGCTGCACTTTCCCTTATCAGACGTCTGACAACGTTCACTGGTGGCTGCTGATGGACTACTTCTGTGACTCCATCTACATCATGGACATCTTCGTGGTTCAGCCACGACTGCAGTTTGTCAGAGGAGGAGACATTGTGGTGAGCAAGATTTATGCTTAAAGTTAAAAATATTATACATTCTTTATATTTTTCCCCCAATTTCTGTTTAACGGAGAGAAGATTTCATCAACACATTTGTAAACATAATAGTTTTAATAACTCATTTCCAGTGGTGGAAAGAGTACTGAAAAATCATACTCAAGTAAAAGTACCATTACTTGGCTAAAAACGTAGTGCAGGTAGAGTAAAAGAATCTGTTGTCAGTATTACTCAAAGTATGAGTAAAAAGTAGCCCTTTCAAAGGTACTCAAAAGTAGTGAATAGTGAGTATTACACTGTTAAAAGCTGATCCGTTTACATGTAATTTGTGGATGTGTGTAAACGTAACATTCTGTAGTGCATTTATTTATTGCCCAGCAGGCACACAACGTCATAAGTCGTTAATATTAGGTTAGGTTGTGACGTCAGGTGACCAAAATTCAATGTAAAACCAGCGTCTAAGGACAACATTATTTTGATTTCCAATAATGACGTCAAATGAGGTTGATGTTTGGTTAATTTTAGGTTGTGTTAGAAAGTGAGCAAAATCCAATGTCGAGCTAACATCTTAAACCAACGTCATATAGACGTCAAATACTGACATTTATTCATCAGGTATGGCTACCAAAATCCAACGTCTGATTGACATCATAATAGTAACGTCCACACAACGTCAAACTCTAACATCCATAGACATTGATATTTGGTTGATTTTAGGTTGATTGTTGGACATTGATGTCAGGCTGCCGTTGAGTTCTGACGTCAACCAGATTGTTATTACCAAACAAAATGCAAGGTCCTCATGACGTTGGGGTACAACATCAATCTGACGTCATGTTGACATCTTGAGCCTGCTGGATGTTTAAGGCCATTTTGGTCATCATACAGTAAACATCCGTCATCTTCTCATCAGTGACATGCATCTAAACAGCCTCTGGGTCAATGCATGTGAAGATTTTGAACATCATCTTGACACTTTTAGTGCTTTCAAACAGTTTGCTGCAATTATAAATCGCCAGTCTTGAGGTAGTTCAGTATGATGTCATTTACCTTCTATGTGCGATTTGATTGGACAGGAATCACAGGTCTGATTTTTCTAATCCCCATAAACAAGAAACAATAAAGTAGTGACTGCAGGTTGAAGGATAGTAGTGGAGTAAAAGTACCGAAACAGTACTAAAATGTACACCAGGGAAGGTAAAAGTGCATTCCTGAGAAAAACTACTCAATTACAGTAGTTTGAGTATTTGTAATTTGTTACTTTACACCACTGCTCATTTCTAATTACATTTCTTTTATATTTGCCATGATGACAGGACATATTTTACTAGCTATTATCTAGATACTGTTCAGCTTAAAGTGACATGTAAAGGCTTAACTAGGTTAATTAGTCAAATTAGGGTAATTAGGCAAGTTATTGTATAACGATGGTTTGTTCTGTGGACAATAAAAAATATATAGTTTAAGGGGGCTTTTGACCCTAAAATGATTTTTTAAAAATGTAAACTGCTTTTATTCTAGCCGAAATAAAACAAATAAGACTTTCTCTAGATGATAAGATATTATAGGAAATACTGTCAAAAATGTCTTGCACAGCAGGGCGGATAATTCTGACTTCAACTGTATGTTCAGTTAACAGCAAGAACAATAACACTGTCCACACCAATACACTGTTATGACCTCATCACAAACGTATATTTATAGTTATCATCTGTAGTGGTCTTTAGTGTTTATACAGTTTTATCATTTCGAGTCTCACAAACAATGCTTTTTGTTCAATTGTACTTGTGCTGTCTTTTAAATGCATTAAATGTCTCATAAAATGCAATGATTTGAACATGACAGCACTGCTTGTTTATTTTATTGTTATCTATTGATGTTTATGTTGATTTATTTCAGTGTGACAAAAAAGACATGAGAGAGAACTACAGGCAAACAGAGCGGTTTAAGGTAAAACTTTTGTTTTCTACTGAGTATACGCATTTACAAATAATTTCAGTGTTATTAAAACTGTATTATAACCTTCAGTGTGTTGAATGTGGGGTCATTATAGTTGGCTTAATCCAAAATCATACAACTAAAATAATTCTTAGTGATTTGAAATAAACTACAATTAAATAAAACCATATTTAATATTTTATTAAATGTATAAAATATTTTTATTCTTTGATTTGATTAACTGAAATGGAAAATAAAATATTGTAATATATAATAATAATAATAATAATAATAATAATAATAATAATAATAATAATAATAATAATAATAATAATAATAGGGCATTGAAGGGAAAATTTATTCTGTCCCTTTATTAATCAGGGCTTGCCACAGCAGAATGAACCGCCAACTTGTCCAGCATATGCTTTATGCAGCGGATGCCCTTCCAGCTGCAACCCATCACTGGGAAACACCCATACACTCTTATTCCCCCACATACACTACAGACAATTTAGCTTACCCAGTTCACCTATAGCGCATGTCTTTGGACGGTGGGGAAAACTGGAACACCCGGAGGAAACTTACACAAACACGAGGAGAACTTGCAAACTCCACACAGAAACGCCAACTGACCCAGCCGACGCTTGAACCAGCGACCTTGGATCAGTGTCCAACAGGCAATATAGGCGGTCACCTAGGATTCATACATGACAAATAGTTGAAAAAGATAATGAATACACAACAACAGTATGAATAAAAGCAGAAAATATTAGAAACACACCAAGCAGCACCAGACTTTATTTTGCGATCGACTATTGGGTGAACTAGAATGACGTAATGTATTCCTACAGATTCCACATATCTCTCAAAATTGTTCAAATTCGATATAAACCCGAAAAAGTGTCTTAAAGGGCCATGAAAACCTCCTCTTTCGATTCAAGTCTACCTCAGAATTTAAAAAAAAAATGCATCATAATGGGCGTGGAGCTCTGTGAGCAGAGGGAGGAGTGGGCGTGACCAGCAGAGCAGGGAAGAAAGAGGGGAGCGAACAACTGTTGTCAGTTGGCTCACAAAATGAGACACAAACTGTGAGGAGACCCATGATTTTATAGTTTACAGGGTTAAAATGCAAAGAAATAAACAGTAATTTAATGTCTTGCTACATTTGTTATTGGGAATTTCATATACTAATAACCACAATTTATATCATTATAAAGATAATTGTGTTTATATAAACACTATTAATGAGGACTTCTCTCCTCCTCAATCCCCAAGTCTGCATGCAGACACAGTGGATAGCAGTGCAGCAGGTCTCTTGCCCTGTCTATTTCAACCACTAACCCTGCTGGTAATCTGGAGGATTTTAAACATAGGCGAACACAGCAGCACGGAGATAGGTGTCTGAATGGTAACAAACTCAACTGATAAAAGACAAAGTCCACCATTCTTCAATTCTCGTACAGCTCTCTCGATAAAAAATGCTTGCTGCACACAAACAGCTTAGATGTATCGGCCCTGACAGCATCGCGAGGAAAAACATGCATTAAACCCTGTGGATCATAGAAACAAACACATAAGATCCTTCATGAACGGCTAAATGCTGCATGCCATATGCGGAGTCCGTGGACGCGGTCTCACCCAGTTATCAACATTGAGTCTCACAGCTTGGCAGGTCTGCCTTGCCTTTGAAAAGCACGTGCTCTCTTGAATAATTAAGCAGCAGGGTCTTCTCATAGGATAAGAAAACACATAGTATGAATAATGATGAGAAACCGACGCATCATCACTTCACTAGCAGATTCGCACTATGTCACAGATTTTGATCCCGCCCCAAAAATTATTTTAAACCCGGAAGCTAAAATTAGCTATTTAAAGCTCAAAATTATCCAGTTTTCCCCACAATTAAAGCTAACAGGTGCTAACGTTTCTTAACAGACGCTCAACACACACAGATCTGTTAAAATCTCCAAAAAATACTCGAGGGTTTCTTGAACCTTTAAGTAATATAACAAGTGTCCAATCTGTGCCCTCCTTTGTTTATTTTTTAATTTATTCACATTTTATTTTATTTAAAACGCTCAGAGACCTTGCACTTTCAGTTGCAATACTTTGCAATACTAATAAATCTGAGAGTAAATATTTTTAAATATATATTATAACCTAAATATGTTAATGTATACACTTAAATATTAAAATACTCAATTCCTTTTTTACACCAGTGGGCCTAATTTTTATTATGTCGCCTAGGGCCCCTCAACCCTACGGGCTGGCACTGCAGCTGAGGCTCAAACCAGCGAACTTCTTGCTGTGAGGCAACAGCGCTACCCACTGTGCCAACTCGCTGCCTATTATTAATTATTATAAAATAAATAAATAATTCAAAAATGTACAATTTTATTATGTTATATTTTATTTAAAACTTAAAAACTCACTCACTTTCCTTCAGCTTAGTCCCTGCTTCATCAGAGTTCGCCACAGTGGAATGAACTGCCAATTACTCTGGCATATGTTTTATGCAGCGGATGCTCTTCCAGCCGCAAAATTCTACAAACTTTTAAATTGAAATGAACATTGAATTTATAAAAATAAAAACTAGCGATGCTAAAATATCTCCTGGTGTTTCAGATGGATGTGATCAGTCTCTTTCCACTGGATGTCCTCTACGTCTTCACTGGTGTCAAATCTCTCTTACGGTTTCCTCGTCTGCTAAAGGTATAAAACACACGGTTGCTAATCATTTCTCACTGTTACAATCACACACATAGTCAACACAGACACACTTATTCTGTTCTCCACTTGCAGTACAACGCGTTCTTCGAGTTTAATGACCGTCTGGAGGCTTGGATGAGCAAAGCCTACATCTACAGGTAAGAACAAACGCCACCACTAGAGGGCGCTATAACACAAAATTAAACACATCAGACACTAAAATCTCAAATTTCACTGGTGCATGTAAAAAAACAGTTTCTGCTGGCAGGAACTGTCTATAAAGTCATCATAAATGCATCATAAATTGACCCTTAAATGCAGCTGTTATTCACTGACAGCTGTGTAATTTCAGGGTGATCCGTACGAGTGCGTATCTGCTGTACTCTCTGCACTGCAATGCCTGTATTTTCTATTGGGGCTCAGACTATGAAGGACTGGGCTCCACCAAATGGGTTTATAATGGCAAAGGGAACAGGTAAGTTTGTGTGTGTCCGTGCTTTATTCTGTGGTCTAGTGTTGATAGTGTCCTATAAAGAGTGTGTGTTTGTGTTGTGCAGTTATATCCGCTGCTATTACTTCGCTGTGAAGACTCTGATCACCATCGGAGGTTTGCCGGACCCCACCACCGTTTTTGAAATTGTCTTTCAGCTGGTCAATTACTTCGTGGGAGTCTTCGCTTTCTCTATTATGATCGGTCAGGTGAGGGGAAACATGTTTGGGTGAATCTCACATATGAGCAAAATTCATTCATTCATTCATTTCGACTTAGTCCCTTTATTAATCAGGGGTCGCCACAGCGGAATCAACCGCAAGCTTATCCAGCATGTTTTTTACACAGCAGATGCCCTTCCAGCTGCAACCCATCACTGGGAAACGTCCATACACACTCATTTATACACATACACTACAGACAATTTAGCTTACCCAGTTCACCTATACCTCATGTCTTTGGACTTGTGGGGGAAACCAGAGCACCCGGAGGAAATCCACGCCAATACGGGGAGAACATGCAAACCCCTCACTAAATTCCAACTGGCCCAGCTGGGGCTTGAACCAGTGACCTTCTTGCTGTAAGACGGTGATCGGTGTCATTCACAAAGCGATTAAACACTAGTATGGTAACATGAATAAAATTAAAGTCATGAAATAAGCATTGTTTATCAACAATTAGATGTAACATAAATCTCTAATGTACATAACTGATGGAGAAACAACTAAAAATATTCATAGTAATGTCAACAAAAAGCATAAAAAGTGATGTGCCATGCAGGGAATTCTGGGAAAGTCAATTTACGGTTATTTACCGTATATATTAAGGAAACATAGTGTTAACCAGGTTACGGATTTTTACTGAAGCAGTTTTACAGTTTTTACCATTGAAATCACAGACATTTTTTACAGTGGAACATTAAACAAGCAATGCACTTGTTACAGTATTTTTCTAATGTTAGTAAAGAAACATTCAGCTGTTCATTATTAGTTCCTAAGAGTTCAGATCCATTAAATCATATTAATTAATACATAATTCATTACTTTTCTTTACGCATACACATGCACACACAAACAATAGACAATAATCAATGTAGTCTTCATGCAAACTATAATTTCTTCTTATTGTCTTTTGTCTCTGAGCTCAGTTTTATGCCTTAGAGCAAAAGTTCTCAACTTCGATGGCCTTGAGGGCCAAATATCAACCACATGAGAGACAGGGGGCCACTTATTTACAGTATATATTTGTTTGTTTAAAGGGCTTTTGACAGATGAGACACATTCGTTTTCCATGTACGTCCATAAAAGTGAATTCGCATTCCAGAAAATCTAGTTGTCATTATCCACTTTTATTTATTTTTTTGGTCGCCAGCGAAGTACAGTAAAATGTAATGAAAGTTCCATAAGGATTGGGCGTTGTTCATGGTAGTCTCTGTGAAAGTATACACATTTAATTTAAATATTTATTTAAAAAAACATGTATATACCTATTTGTTTTGTCGACATTACAGCATCTTATGAAGCAATATAATAATGTAAAAATATTATTATTTAATAATAGTTTTTCCTGAAATTGCACTCTGGTGAAGTGTTGTTTTTGTGTGCTCTGTTCAGATGAGAGACGTTATCGGAGCCGCCACAGCAGGAGAAGCTTATTACAGACACTCTGTGGACAGCACCGTCAAATACATGACCTCCTACAGGATACCCCGCGACGTTCAGAACCGCATCAAGACCTGGTACGACTACACCTGGAAGTCCCAGGGCATGCTGGGTAAGCAGAATGTGGTGGACGACATGTGTGAAGTGTGTTTGGATTGAGATTAATGGTGTTTCTGTGTACAGATGAACAGGAGTTGCTCATCCAGCTGCCAGATAAGATGCGTCTGGACATCGCTGCTGATGTCAACTACAGCATTGTCAGTAAAGTGGCGCTCTTTCAGGTGATCCCTTCAGACTTTTGTTTTTAATTGTGCTGGAAAAAAGCTGAGCATTCCTGTGTAAAGGGATAGTTCACCCAGAAATTTGAAAATGAACATTTGCTCGTCATTTATTCACATTCAAGTGGTGTTATTTCATTTATTCAAGATATTGTGTCACAATTCTGAGAAATACAGTTGCAATTTCGAGTTAAAAAGTCCGAATTCTGACTTAGGAGACAGTTGCATGATATAAACTTGCAATTGCTGTACTGTGATTTAATGTGTTACTCACATTTCTGACATAATAACTCGCAATTCAGAGAAAAAAAAAGACAGAATTGCAAGTTTGCATCACGCAATTCTGAGATCAAAAGTCACATTACACTGAGGCAGGAACGTGCTTCCATACTTTAGTGATTTGGGGCTCTATTTTTATGATTTAAGCGAAAAGTCTAAAGCGCATGGCGCAAAAGCACTATAGGTGTGTTTGAATCCACTTTTGCTATTTTAAGGATGGAAAAATATGCTTTGCTCCCTGGCGCATGGTCTAACAGGGTTGTGCTTATTCTCTTAATGAGTTATGAGTGACTGTGTTTTGAGCAAAACGTGCATTAAACCAATCAGAGATTCATCTTCCATTGCCTTTAAGAGTCAGTTGCGTCACGCCATGGCGCATTTGCAATTTACATGGCAGAATGTGTAAGTGGAAATACTAAACGTTTCACTAGTGAGTTAAACAGACCATCTACAGCGAGGATAAAGTATGAGGCTCCTCCATTCAGCCTCATTACTTTCTCTTTACTTTACTTTCACTCTTTACTCCTTTACTTTCGTGGAGTAAGGAAACGTGTTGTACACACTCCACTGAAGACATCCATTAGCATACATATTTAATTTAGTTTGTTAAGTGCAAAGATTTGTTTCAAAACTATTTCTAAATTCAGTTCTTATTTCCAGCAAACAAATAAATGAACAATAATAACAACGAAGTGTGGTTAAAAAACTGAGTTATTTCCAAACACACATCCTATTCTTATGCTCCATATGATGATGCAGACGTCTCCAAAACCCGACAGAAATCTAATCCAAATCTTAACTTGTTTTTATTAAAACAAATAGAAATATGCAGATAATAAATAATAATGCTAACGTTAATAATGATAACGTTATACAAATGCAAATTGTCATGAATAAACTGAAAAAAGCCCCCTCATGTAAAGAAAGCAAGGAGGCAGTGGTTTTTATATTTATGTAGAAAATAACAATTTTTGTAACATTTTAATCCTTTAATTGTTTTCATATGTAAAGATATTTGTGTAATGCTGTACATCCTGTGTGTATTAATCAATGTGTAAGCATTTGGACCCACATAGCCATATAACTAACGCACTCTGCACTGGACTTTTAGGGCAGCTTTTAGTTGGTCAATGGCACGTTCGATTTCAGTTCCTCAAAATAGCAACATGACAACAATATGCCTTAACACACCTTTTTTTAGACCAGCACGCCATTCTAGCTCGAGGAAACGTCAAAGTAAAGCTGTAGGGGTCGTTCACATATCATATAAGAAGCATTTCTCACAAAACAGAGGCTTTATTCACAAATTCTTGCGTATAAATGTTCATTTTGAACATGAGCTGATTATTACTGCAGATCAATACGAAATAGCCAACTGTAATGTCTGCAATAATATAAAATAAATAAATAAATGCAACATATATGAACACATTCAGACGCTTACAGCCTCCAATATGTTACCAATTACAGAAAAACTGCACACAACATACATTTAGTCCTTATTAGGGTTCAAAAACAACACGCAACATATAGCCCACAGTCAGTGCAAACCTCTCATCTTTAATCTTCAGCAGCACATGTAACCTCTGTTAGAGAGTAATTCCATCATTCCGAGCTCATAATCATCCAAAAGGTGATGATAATAGTTAAACATGGCAGTTTGTTCATGTTTTAGGTTGCTGAAAGACCCATTTTTCCGGCTTTTCCTTTGTTTTTTCACACTTCACACTCGCTTTTGTCCATTTCTGAAAGGATCGTATGTCAGAAGCGCTTCAATAATCACGCGCACAGTATTATCATCAGCTCAAGAATGTAGTTATTTCAAAGATAGATGAGTGCATGAGTTCTCTGGAGAAAGTGAAACCACTCACGCTTTTAGATGGCCTCGTAAACAACAGGACACGGCAGAGTTTGTTCTTCTTGGCTTTGTGGCTGTTCATCAAGATGACGACAAGGTTTGTTTGTGCTCGGGTTGACCATGGCTTGTTATTATATGTATATATTATTACGATATAATGTCTCTGCTGTGTATTTAAAAATGGTGTTTCCTTTGTTTTCATTCTCATGGCTTGTGTGCGCTAGTGACGTTTCTCTGTAAACCAATAGCGTTCAGCTGCACGTCCAGCTCCGCCTTTTGGTACCCTTTTGTTGTGCTAGGTACCCCTTCAAAAGGGTACCCAAAAAGTGGTACGGTACGGTTCGCTTTTTGGTATCTTTTGACAGTAGAAATGGCAATAAAAGTGTACCGAATTGTACCGTACTGTACCATACCACTCAGTGAAAACGGGCCATAAAACATCATTATGTTATTTATCTTCAAAAAACGTTGACTTTACCTCTTGTTGATTCCAGGGATGTGACCGACAGATGATATTCGACATGCTCAAGAGGCTGAAATCTGTGGTGTACCTTCCAGGAGACTTTGTCTGTGAAAAAGTGAGTAATTTGTCACAACCTTTCCCATGCTACTGCCTTGCGAAAACACTCGAAAAGCTAAATAATCTGAGGATATGGCCAGAGCATGTGAAGCTTGTGTTTGTAAAGGTCACATCAAACAGATGCATGAAAGAGGCTTTTATCTGCCAGTGTTTTGAACTGACTCTTGTCCCGCTCGGGTCTCTGGCGTCAGGGAGAGATCGGCCGAGAGATGTACATCATCAAAGCTGGAGAGGTACAGGTGGTCGGAGGGCCTGATGGGAAGACGGTGTTTGTGACTCTAAGAGCTGGCTCTGTGTTTGGGGAAATCAGGTGAGTGATGATCATTAAAGGCTTAGTAGAGATTTTGTCTTGTTTTTAGTACAAATACAAGTCTGAATTATTAGCCCCCCTGTATAATTTTTCCCCGATTTATGTTTAACGGAAAGAATTTTTTTCAACACATTTGTAAACATAATAGTTTTAATAACTCATTTCTAAAAACTGATTTCTTTTATCTGTTGCCATTATTTTTCAAGATATTGGTATTCAGCTTAAAGTGACATTTAAAGGCTTAACTATGGTAATAAGGCAAGTCAATGTATAATGATGGTTTGTTTTGTTGACAATCAAAAAAAAATATTGCTTAAGGGGGCTAATAATATTGACCTTAAAATAGTTTTCAAAATTTTTAAATCAGCTTTTATTCTAGCTGAAATAATACAAATAAGACTTTCTCCAGAAGAAAAAATATTATCAGACATACTGTGAAAAATTGCTTGCTCTGTTATACATAATTTGGGAAATATTTAAAGAATAAATTACAGGAGGGCTAATAATTCTGACTTCAACTGTATATACAAATTCTGGTAACACTTTACATGAAGCGGGTGTTCATAAGATTCGCATAAAACCTTCGTAAACATGACATGGTATGACAATAAGATTTTATGCATGCTTATGACAACTGTTATTAAAGGTCATTTGCTCAGTTATGTCATTTTAACTGCAAAGATGACCTTGTTTGTTATGACAAACAAATACATCACAACCACAACTTTATCTTTGTCATTACAACTTGACCTTACTAAGACAGCATAACTTGTCATAAACCTGTCATAAACATGATAGCCGGCAGCTAGGTCTGCAACTCTCACATGGTCACCCACTGAAGCTAAGCAGGGCTGTGCCCGGTCAGTACCTGGAAGGGAGACCACATGGGAAAGCTAGGTTGCTGCCGGAAGTGGTGTTGGTGGGACCAGCAGGGGGTGCTCAACCTGCAGTTTGTGTGGGTCCTAACGCCCCAGTATATTGATAGGGACTCTATACTGCTCACTGAGCGCTGTCTTTTGGATGAGATGTTAAACTGAGGTCCCGACTCTCTGTGGTTGTTAAAAATCCCAGGATGTCCTTCGAAAAAGAGTAGGGATTTAACCCTGGCATCCTGGCTAAATTTTGCCCTCTGTCCATCATGGCCTTTTAACCATCCCCATATAATAATTGGCTTCATCACTCCTCTCCACCAACCAGCTGGTGTGTGGTGTGCAGTCTGGCGCAATATACAGGTGGATGCTGCACACTGGTGGTGGATGAGGAGATTCCCCCAATGTGTAAAGTGCCTTGACTGTGCAGAAAAGCGCTAAATAAATGTAAGGAATTAATGTGTCATGAATATTTTTCTGATCACTTCCTTAGTGGAACAAACTGAATTTGTTATTAAAATGTCTCATTTAAAGTATCATTACTCTGTCAAATTATCTTTAAGAGCTTCATTAATATTTTAAGGACATTTTAATGACGAATTCAGCTTGTAACACTGTAGCTGAGATCAAGACAAATATTAATGACGCTGTTATAAAATTTATAACGGCTTCATGACAATCATGTTTATGGCATATTCATGACAAGTTTTGTTGTCGGTATGTCAAGATGTCGTGACCGGTTGTGATGTATTAAATCATGTCAAGTTGTCATAAAAAACAATGCCAACTTTGCATCTAAAATGACATTTCAGAGCGAATGACATTTAATGACAATTGTCATAAGGATGCATAAAATCTCATTCACATTCCTGTCACGTGTCATGTCATGATTATTAAGGTTTCATGACAGTTTTAAATCAAAATTTTTCTAGACAAGAAAATCGTTTTATGTTACAAAAAAAGTTTTTCCTTAAAACAAGATAAATAATCTGCCAGTGGGATGAGTAAAATAAAGCTATTTTAAACCTAAAACAAGATTATATTGCTTATTCCACTGGCCAGATATTTAGCTTGTTTTAAAAATCCTGTGACATTTAAATAAAGTTTTTAGATGTTAGTGTTAGAACGTTAGTTTTAGGATTATCTGTAAACTAGTGTAAATAAATCACATTTAAAAGACATAAACATCCAAGGCTTGCAGTTTGTCATTTCTGCCTAAGTGGATCAACAAGAAAAAATATATATATTTTTAGAAATAATAATGTCAAAATTAAGTATGTTTTTCCTTAAAACAAGCAAAATAATCTGCCAACAGAGCAAAAAATCTTGCTTTTTCTTTGAAATAACTTAATTTTGCTTACCACATTGGCAGATTAATTAATAAAACTCACTTACTCTAATTTTATTCATGAAATATTTTATTTCTGATATTATTTCTGAAAACATTTTTTGCTTGTCTAGAAAATGCTTCTTGATTTAAGAATTTTCAGATATTTGGAATAGAAACAAGACAGACCTGAGCAATGAATTGAATCAAACAGTCAAGCTTGTGAAAATACAGTCCTGAAATGTGACATTATGTATTATTATTATGTATAAAAACTAGACTGACAGTTTTTGTATGTGTACGTTTTTGTGTGTGTGTGTCCACTCCATCAGTTTGCTAGCAGTTGGTGGTGGAAACCGACGAACAGCTAATGTAAAAGCCCACGGTTTCGCTAACCTCTTCATCTTGGACAAGAAGGACCTGGCAGAGATCTTAGTGCACTATCCCGAATCCCAGAAACTGCTGCGCAAGAAGGCCAAGTGAGGGGTTCAAAGCTCAAACCTCAACCAAAAGCACCAGCAAACCTCGCACACACACACCATCCAGCGTAGTGGTCTGAGCCATTGACAGCTCTGTATCACACTCGCAGATCTCCTAGTGCTAGCGATTAGCCATCTTATGCTTTCCTCTCATGTAGTATCTCTTTTTGTTTGTATCTTTCTCTTCTCCACCTCTACCAATGAGAAACTCAGTGCTTGTTAGTTCATTGAGATACTGAAAAAGTTAACCAAAGTCAAAGTCCCATCCATGGGAACAATTTACTGTCTGTCTGTATGTGTGTGTGTGTGTGATGAGTGATGTTATGTAAGTGTTTAAGTGTCACCTCAAATCTCAAAATCCTGTTACGGTCTCAGCGACGTACTGTACATGTTTGTTTTAAACACAACCTCCTGTCCTCTTAATGAGTTTGTCTTTTTTTCTGTAGGAAGATGTTGACCAAAGATAAGAAGCCTGCAGAAGCGAAGGGCGAGGTTAAAGACACTGGTGAGGTTATTCCTCAGCGGCCTGAGACTCCCAAACTCTACAAGGCGGCCCTAGAGGTCGCCACGGGACAGACGTTTTCCCGGCTGAAGGAGGCTTATAAGGGAGCAACTCTAGAGGTATTTATTTATAATCTGCTGTCATGGTGCTTTAAGCCAAAAGTGTGTTCTGAAGCCAAAAGCAATGGGTGACCATCAAAACAACTGATAATTAAAGGTCACGTGAAGTGCTTTGAAACATGTATTTTTATTTGACATTTGACGTAATCTCAACTGAAACATGAAGAGAGACATAGTGAAGCCCCTCCCCTTTTAAAAAAAAAACAGCCAATAGCATTTTATCACTGCTCTGCCAGTGAGAGTAGTTGAGCTCAAGTGAAAAGCAATGAGAAGCGTCTTGAAGTGGGCGGGGCATGTCAGATACTAGAGAGCATTTGATTGGTCATGATTTAATTGGAAATTGTAGTATGAGGTGTCCTGAATAAAACTGTTGATCTATTCAGACGGAAGTGACAACCTACAAGCTTTACATGTTTAGATCAGGTTTATATCTTCTAAACGTGAATTTTGTCACTCTTTTGAAGCACATTATCTCATAGAAATCCTAAACGCTAACAATACTGATACTAACATCTAAAAACTTTATTTTAATTTCATGGCACCTTTAAAGGTGAAATAGGTGATTGTCTTCTGAAATAATGTTTGTTGTGCTGGGTGAAAATCTCTTCACATCTTGATAGCCACCGTAAAAGTAAGTGTTTTTCTATGTATTTTATTTTTCTTTGGAAGGTGTAGGACCAGAAAAGGTTTGTCTAATTAAAATGGTCGGTTCGAAAATTATGATTGCTATGAAAGGGTTCACACACTTCTATAAAGTTCTTGAATTTCAGACATATGGATTGAAGACCAGAAAAACACTTAAAAGCAAACATAGGTATTTGAAAGTGCTTGAATTCAATTTGAAATGAAGTTTGTTTATGGTGTTATTTCAGCAAGTGTTCTGTGTTGCCTGTTTTCTTATATTACGAATTAGGTAAAATACATTATGTCCTGGCAGTCGTAAATGTCTTTGGTTGCAAATTAAAATTTTATTTGATTACGCCATTTAAGTTTAGATTAAAAATATTTTAACTGCTAATATGTTATGGGAATATGTTTTTTTTTTTCTTGTTTATACAGCCACTTAGTACTTTTAAAATAGCAGTGCTTAATGCTCTTCTTTTAAAATCATAATTGATTTTTGTGCATAAAAATGCAACAAATCATGCACAGAAAATCATTAATTAATTATATATAAATATATATATATATATATATATATATATATATATATATATATATATATATATATATATATATATATATATATATATATATATATGTATGGCGATATATATGTATATGTATATATGGCGACGCAGTAGCACAGTAGGTAGTGCTGTCACCTCACAGCATATATATATATATATATATATATATATATATATATATATATATATATATATATATATATATATATATATATATACAGTGCATGCGGAAAGTATTCATAGCGCTTCACTTTTTCCACATTTTTTTATTTTACAGCCTTATTCCAAAATGGATTAAATTCATTTATTTTGTCAAAATTCTACACACAATACCCCATAATGACAATGTGAAAAAAGAGTTTTTTGTTGTTGCAAATTTATTAAAAATTAAAAACCTGAAAAATCACATGTACAGAAGTATTCACAGCCTTTGCTCAGTACTGCTGATGCACCTTTGTCAGCAATTACAACCTCAAGTCTTTTTGAATATGATGCCACAAGCTTGGCACACCTGTCTTTGGGAATTTTTGCCCATTCCTCTTTGCAGTACCTCTCAAGCTCTATCAGGTTGGATGGGAAGTGACGGTGTACAGCCGTTATCAGATCTCTTCAACCACATTCAATAGGATTTAGGTCTGGGCTCTGGCTGGGCCACTCAAGGACATTCCCCGAGTTGTTGTGAAGCCACTCCATTGATATTTTGGCGGTGTGCTTTTGGTCATTGTCTTGCTGGAAGATGAACCGCTGCCCCAGTCTGAGGTCAAGAGCACTCTAAAGCAGGTTTTCATTCAGGATGTTTCTGTACATTGCTGCATTCATCTTTACCTCTATCCTGCCTAGTCTTCCAGTTCCTGTTGCTCAAAAACATCCCCACAGCATGATGCTATCACCACCATGCTTCACTGTAGGGATGGTATTAGCCTGGTGATGAGCGGTGCCTGGTTTCCTCCAAACGTAACGCCTGGCATTCACTCCAAAGAGTTCAATTTTAGTCTCATCAGATCAGAGTATTTTGTTTCTTATGTTCTGAGAGTCCTTCAGATGCCTTTTGGCAAATTCCAGGCAGGGAGTGGTTATCGTCTGGCAACTCTACAATACAGGCCTGATTGATGGATTGCTGCACAGATGGTTGTCCTTCTGTAAGGTTTTCTTCTCTCCACAGAAGAACGCTGAAGCTCAGACAGCGTGACCATCGGGTTATTGATCACCTGCCTGACTAAGGCCCTTCTGCCCCGATCACTCAGCTTAGATGGCTGGCCAGCTCTAGAAAGAGTCCTGATGGTTCCAAACATCTTGCACTTATGGATGATGGAGGCCACTGTGCTCATTGGACCTTTCATAGCAGCTGAAATTTTTCTGTAACCCTTCCCCAGCTTTGTGCCTCGAAACAATCCTGGATGAATTTCCGGATGCACTGTATACAGTAGTCAACATTTGAAGTGGATCAAAATAGTTTTTCAAAATAGTCCCTAGACAAAAATGTGTGTTTTTCAATAGTTTTAGACAACTTTCATGAAAGGTTTGATCCACTTCAAATGTTGACTACTATATATTTATTCAGTGTCATTAAAAAATAATTAAAAGATTGCTAACCTCTATTTTCTGACAAACTGTCTCTGTCTCTCTCTCTCTGTCAGCCGTCCACCCCTATATCCGGCATGAGCTCCACAGGTCCAGTGCCGCCGCCGTCCCCCATGCACCGCCGGTCTCCCATTCCCCGGCCTCAAATCCCAGATGAAGACGACATGGTGTCCGAGACCACCGACAGCACCGTGATCATCCGCATGACTCCCCGCGTGGAGGGAGAGGAGATCCTGTCTGTGGAAATCAGTCCTGCGGAGGGAGCAGAAGTGGAGACGGAGGAGCCCCAAAAAACTGAAGACAAGTGAGGAAGAGAACGAGGACAAACAGAGTAGGGAATGAGTAGAATGTCTGAAGAAATGCCCAATGCATGCGAATCATGTTATGCTTTCTGTATTATTAATGTGCTGGTGAAAGTCATGTTTGCTTTTCAAAAAGGTCAAGACAAACTTGGTTATAGGCAAAAACAAATCCCAGTGGATCTGCACTGCAACAAAATGCATTTCTTGCATAGAGTTTTTGCCTTGTTTCTAGTCCAAATGTCTAAAAAAAATCTTAAATCATCAAGCATTTTGTAGACAAGAAAAACATTGTCTCTGGTTTTAGAAATACTAGAGTATATCAAAATTAAGTGCATTTAAGCAAAATAATCTGCTAATGGGGTAAACATTGGCAGATTATTTAGCTTGTTTTAAGGAGAAACTCACTTAATTTTGAATCATTATGTCTTGAAATTCTTCTTGATTTAAGAATTATTTGATATTTGGACTAGAAACAACACAAAAACTCAAAGTAAGAAGATGCTTCTACAGGAACTCTACAGGCTGTAAATATTTGAAACTCATATTCAAGATTACACATATACACATATATATCATAACCTATTATTTAAAGCCCTTTGATTGGCCTTGAGGTTCTCTAGAAGTAAAAAGTCTTCCATTTTTGTGTTATTATTTGATGGTGGAGTGTATTTGGGGAGTATTCCAGAATGAAAGGTTAACTTATAGTAATGTAAACAGCAGGTTGAATTATAGCAGGGGTTCTCAAAATCAGTCCTGGGGGGCCGGTGTCCTGCAAAGTTTAGTTCCAACTCCAATCAGACACACCTGGACTAGCTAATCAAGCTCTTACCAGGCTTTCTAGAAACATCCTTGCAGGTGTGTTGAGGCAAGTTGGAGCTAAAATCTGCAGGACACCAGCCCTCTGCGACCGAGTTTGAGAATGCCTGAATTATAGGATGAAGACAGCAAGAATGTCTTGCATATCGCTACCTACTAGAGGCTTGTGCAATTTTTTTTCCCAATATTACTGTGAAGAAGAATTATAGTGTTTGATGATGTGTGTATAAATGGAAATAATTATAATAATAATAATAATTATAAACAGTGCTTGCAATAGTAATATTGCAGTCTTCTTACGTTAAAGGGGACCTATTATGCAAAAATCACTTTTATAAGGGGTTTAAACACAGCTGTGTGGCAACAGTCTGTAAATATAAGCAGCTTCTAATGGTAAATATTTGTTAATTAATTTTTTTTATAATCACACTTGATAAAAATAGTCTACAGAAACACTTTAATTGACCTTCTCCCATTGTACGTGTCATTAGAGGGGGAAAGCCCCGCCCATTAATGACCATCTCTCCCTCATTAGCATAGGATGTTAGTCTCGTTTTTGAATCTGCCACTATGCTAACACACAGGCCTTTGTGGCTCCGCCTTCTTTTGAAAAGAGCATGATCTCATTTGAATTTAAAGTGACAGTCATCAAAACGGCACAATTAGGACCAAAGCCTAAAAGGGGCAGATTCAAAGAGTTCTAAAACATTATTTGTGGGGTATTTTAAGCTGAAGTTTCACACACAGAGACTTATTTTACATCTTGTAAAAAGGGCCATAATAGGTCCCCTTTAAGTAAATTTTTTTAGTACATAGTTTTATTATATACAGTAGATACATTATTAATAGTTTTGAGTGCAGCTCTACAATGCACACAATGTGTCATGGAAGGAATATTTATATTTAAATTGTTTTGCATATTTGTGAAAAATGTTGACATTTTCCTTTAAATTACGTTTATTTATTTTATTTTATACAACCCTTTTGCACTGATGCCATAAAAAAGAATTTTGGTTCCTACAACCAAACCACAAGTTTGCTGGGGAATGTGAGAATACACAAAAGTTTTGGCAGCAAACCCAAACGCAATATAATATAATTTTTTCCCTCCCAATGATTAAAAATCCTCTTCAATAGGAAATGTGACACTGAAAACCTTTGAAAAGTAAACCAAACTAAACCATTAGTTTACCCAATTTACCTGTACCGCGTGTGTTTGGACTTGTGGGGGAAACTGGAGCACCGAGAGGAAACCCACGCCGATACGGGGAGAACATGCAAACTCCACACAGAAATGCCTACTGGCCCAGCTGGGACTCGAACCAGTTGTAAGGCGACAGTGCTAACCACTGAGCCCACGTGCCACCCATAAAGCAGAACCTGCTCCAGCTATTTACACAACAAGAAAGTTACTGTTACTGTAAACCTGTGTGGCATAACCTGCTTTCTGGAATACTCACTTAGACTCAGCACTTCCTGGACACTCCCCCGACCTCCTATTGGTTAGAAAAACAGACAGACCCATCCCAAAACTCATACCACTGGCTGATGTTTAAAATTGCTTCACAGTATTTACATGTTTCAGTATGAACTCACTGTTTTTATGCTGGCAATTCAGGTATTTTAGGTTTAAAACTGACAGACATCACCTTTAATGTCCCTCTAAGGACTATGATAGATGTCTCAGACTGAATGGGTCATTAGGGTCAGCAGAACTCCCTGTGTAATGGAAAGTAATCTTGACTGTTTTCCTTTAACTCCAAGACTGCCTGCTGCTTTTCTTTGTTACATCCTGTCTGCTGCTGCCTTAGCGGATTCCCTCTGTACACATATTTCCTTAATGACCTTGTACAGTAAGGGTGTAGTCAATTTATCCCCCAAAATATGAAATTATGGCATAGTTTACTCATTTCATTCCTCTTTGACTTTTGTATATTTGTAGAACATTAAAGTCTCTTATAGAAAAAACGAATTAGCATCTCATTAGCTTAAAATGACCTGTGAAACACACTTTCAAAAATGTTTATGTGTATTTCAATTGTTTTACTTGTGTTTCAAGCTCATGAGATGCTTTGTGATGTGTTTTTTCTGTAGTATTCATATTTAATATATAAAAAAACATTATGTATTTTCAAAAATAGTTATGATAATAATTGATTCCATCCCTCCCTCTCCCATCTTTTTTTCAACATTGCCAGAATTTTAAATCTGGGGTGAACACACATATTTCCCAAATATTTCTTGTGTATCTCAATTGTATTTCTGTAATATTAATCTTTTTTTCTGTAATATTAAACTTTAATATATTTCAACATTAAAGTATTTTTTACAAATAATTAATAATAATATTATTATTATTATTATTGTTGTTGTTGTTGTTAATAATAATAATAATAATAACAATAACGATAATAATAATAATTATTATTATTCCAAGCCATCCATTTCCATTTTTTATAATAACTATAACAACAATAATAATAATAACAATAATAATAATAATAATAATAATAATAATAACAATAATAATAATAATAAATCCCATCCCACCCACTCCCATTTTCTAAACACTGACCGAATTATAAATCTGGGGTAAATTATATCAGTTGCATTAATAAAAATGATAATAAATAATCCCATCCATTCCCATTTTTTTACCACTGCCAGAATTTTAAATCAATTGCATTAAAATTAATTATAATAACGGGGCGGGGTGAAAGTCACCGGTTTAAGCCTCGGCTGGGTCAGTTGGCCTTTCTGTGTGGAGTTTGCATGTTCTCCCCGTGTTGGCATGGGTTTACTACGGGTGCTCCGGTTTTCACCCCAAAAGGCCAAAGACATGCGCTATAGGTGAATTGGGTAAGCTAAATTGTCCGTAGTGTATGTGTGTGAATGGGAGTGTATGGGTGTTTCTCAGTGATGGGTTGCAGCTGGAAAGGCATCCGCTGCGTGAAACATATGCTGAATAAGTTGGCGGTTCAGATTAATAAAGGGAATAAGCCGAACAGAAAATGAATAACAATAATAATTATTATTATTATTAATCCCATCCGGCCCCCTGCCATTTTTCTAACAACGGCAAAATTTTAAATCTGGTGTAAATTATATTAGTTGCATTGAATACACTTTAACATTGCTTTATTTCATATTTATTTATTTTTATTGCTTTATTTATTCATTATTTTTTGTAAGGTGAGTCTAGACAGCCCCCTCAAAAGGCATTTCCGTGTACTTCGATAAGTACTACGAGTACTAATCAATTATGAATGATTTTCTTTTTAGCGTTTCCAGGTCACTACATGCTGAACTGCAAGTGTGAATGTGCACAAGCCAATCTATGAATGGAAAGTTACAGCATACTAGTCATTTCTATTAGTTTAGAATCATTAATTAAGTCTCAGATGGCACTCTTTTTTTGGGAGAGGAAGAATGAACAGGAATTGGCTTGATTGTATGTAATAGCTGCTCTATTTTTGTCTACAAAATGTAAGGAAGTTTGTTTAACACTAATTACCGTGACAGTATAGCTTATTTTGGTCCCAGTGGAGAAGGACTAACCCATAAAGTTTTTGTTTTGGGAGTTTTAAGTACATCCCTGGACATTTGTGGAGGGGGGAAAATCATAAGTAGTTCAAATTTAATGTGTAAATGGTCCTGGAAATCACTTATCCAAGTAAAACTCAGACTTATATATTCACACTGACAGGAAGAGCACCGGAAGAATGAGCAGTTTTTCATTGTTCCTTTCTTGCTCCATAAGACCAGAGGCAGGAAGCATGGAAAAGTGGGAATCTGAGGGACAATACTGGGTTTAAGTGGACAACTATAGTATAGTCTGCAGCAAAAAAGGGAGAGCTCACCCCAAAATGAAAATTTACTGGTTACAAACCTTTATGAGTTTCTTTTTTTTCTGTTGAACATAAAAGAAGATATTTTGAAAAATGTTCGAAACCGGTAACCATTGACTTTCATATGAAAAAACAAACAAATACTATGGAAGTCAGTGGTTAGCAGTTTCCAACATTTTTTAACATTTATTTAGTGTTTATTTAAGATAGAAACTCAAGCAGGTTTGGAAGAAGTGAAGGCTGTATTATGACCGAATTTTCATTTTTGGGTGAATTTATACCTATTAAAGGAATAGTTTACCGAAATGAAAATGTTATTGTCATTTATTTTATTCATACTTTTTTTTTTTTATCCAAACAAAGTCAGTTTGGTCTACAGTTGTTAATACTAGAGGTAAACTGCTGTATATACAGTAAGTAAATCATTATGTATGTTTTTCTAAAGCTGTATATATTACATTTAAAATTATGGTTTCTTCCATAAGCTGCAAACATTATGATTAAGTCTGATTGGATTAGTAATGTGATGACTTATGCTGAGTTCATTCTTATATAATATTTCTGTCTGAAAACGTGTTTAATCCCAAAGATTTGGTTATTATAATATTTCTATAGTCCTGGGATTAAAAATGAGTTTAAGCTTTCTTTTTCACAATAGTTTGTAATGGTTCACTGTTAAGTTTAAACCCCTGGGAACTCTTTTAAAGTTGTGTAGGCTCTTTTAAAACAAAAAGATTGCTTTTATAATACATTGATTAAGTAGTATGTTTTACTCTGTACAGTATCCAAATATCTTTTTCATTGCAAAGTATGTTAAATTATAGAAAGTTCTACTTTTCTCATTACTTAGTAAAGAAATGCTGAATTAGAGAATTATAATGCAGAATCTTTTCATATTCTCCTACTTTTGTATATTAAGATATCTTCAACATTTTTAAATCATTAAAATGTAATGTAATGTGTATTTATATAGCGCATTTTATCGTGTATGGCCATACGCCCAAAGCGCTTCACAGTCATGAGAGGGGGGTCTCTCCACACCTCCGCCAGTGTGCAGCATCCACTTGGATGCTGTAACGGCAGCCACAGGACAATGGCGCCAATGCATTCACCACACACCAGCTATATTTGTGGAGTGGAGAGACAGTAGAGCTAATTCGGTGGAGGGCGATGAAAGGAATTTGGCCAGTACACCCCTCTCTTTACGAGAAGTGCCATGGGATTTTTAATGACCACAGAGTAGGGTTGCACGGTTTACCGGTACTATGGTTGTAATGTGATACTAAGGCTGTCAAATACTGGCGGTGCCGCTGCAGTTAGTAAACGGTAGTATCGTCATTATCGGTCTATCTACAATAGATAATATTGGATGTGGAAAAGTCACTAAAAAGCTCACACGTTTGTGTCATTTTATTTTAATAGTTAGTGGAGCCCTTTAAGGTTGCAAGTGTTCTAATGTTTTCTGACGTTTCAAACTCACATCTGTATCGGTTCATTTCTGTTATTCTCAGTATGATTTAATAGCTACAACAACCGTGACAATCTCTTAAAAAGAACAACTCACAAAGTGAAATTTTGAATTACTTTGGATTGTTACCTGATAAGACAGAAAAAAAGCAATAGATGAAAAACCCAAAGTAGCAACATTAAAAAAAAATTGACCGCTTCATATAGCCTAATTTTGTTAAAAAAACTCTTTTTGTAACAAATTTCATTTGGTATAATTTGTATCTTATTTTATGTATTTTTGTTGGTCAGTTATCTACAAAATAAACAAAAATAATGAATTTTAGGTGAAGTGACGTGCAAATAATATTTTTTTTTAATAATATGGGAATTATGAATTATATTCAATACCTATTATAACATGTGAAATATAGTGTTTCTGACCATTTTCTGTATAGTTTGAGTTATGAATTACAGTATCGCAATACTAGGTATCGTGATACTTCAGCTGGTATAGTATCGTAAAATAGATCAATGGTATAGCGACAGCCCTACCACAGAGTGTCAAGACCTCAGTTTAACGCCTCATCCGAAAGACAGCACTCGCTGACAGTATAATGTCCCCTTCACTATACTGGGGCGTTAGGACTCACACAGACTGTAGTTTGAGTGCCCCCTGCTGGCCTCACTAACACCACTTCCAAAAGCAACCTAGCTTTCCCATGTGGTCTCCTGTCCATTTTTTTCACTCTCTCATATGTATAGACCCCATGCATTGTAAATGTGTACATTTGTATGACTTTTATTAAACCAGCTTGGATGTACAGTACTATAAAAACACAACCTGTAATTGTATTAAAATAAATATTGTTCAACAATTTCCCTACAGTTTTCCTCAGTATACAAATGCTTCTTTGAACGCATTTTAGTGGACGCTTTTTAAATAAAAAACCCTACCTGTAGTGACAGCAGTGTGTTATTATTACGTGTCTTTTTAACATCATGAGGGCTGACTGTAGTTTGAGTTAATGAGGACTGAAAAGTCTCTGATAGGGTGAGAAGCGCGCACATTTTTTTTCCTGAAGCGTTTACGTCACTGCAGTCAGTCAGCTGTGCGCGCACTCTCGTGCTGTTCATTTCTCTCAGACGTGTTTTTCTTCGCTTCACGAGAGATCGCTAAACTTTCAGCTCCGTAAATAAAGGAATAAAACAGTACTTTTCGAAAAGAGTGGAGTGAAACGAGAAGGAACCCGGTTACGGAGGAAACAGAGGGCGGAGGAAGGAGTTTGGCGTGCTGGCCTGAGACGTAAGCACATTCTTTCACTGATAAATCTCACATGCTTCAAACTTCATGCTTGTATAGTGAAACCATGGGGCTGTATGAAAGACAAGTGCAGCTGTCGTTGTTCTAGCCAATTCTGTTATTCGCCAGTGCCTCAAACTCGTTTAATAAACTCAGAACATCCTGTCAGATAAACTAAACATCCTGTTTCTTTGGTAAAATTAAAATATCTGTTTGCGTTCCCTGGAAGGAGAACGGCGGTAAATGTCTTAAAGGGATAGTTCACTAAAAAAAGTTTAATTTGCGTACTATTTAGTATACACCTAACCTCAAGTGGTTTTCAACCATAAGATTCTTCTGCTAAAACTACCACTAAATAACTCTAAGATAGATATATTTTGAAGAAAGCTGCAAACCTGTAACCATTGACTTCCATAAATGAAAAACAAATACCATGGAGGTCAATGGTTACAGGTTTCAAGCTTTCTTCAAATTGGTCTTTTGTGTTTGTAGCAAGAAAAAAATGACACAATTGTCAGATTTGAGTGAACTTTCCCTTTAAAAGAAGTCATCTGTGTATTCTCTAGTCTAAACAGTTATTACATTATGGTCCTATATATGCTTAAAACTTGACATATGTACCTGATTTTGAGTTTTAGCTGGTAAATCATGGTTTACACAGACTTATTTTGGGTGTATCAAAGCCCGGGTGTGCCTGGTACAAATCCAGTAGACGTTCTTAACTAGTCATCTTGTCAGATATTTGTACAAGTCACATCAGTTAGTTTAGACTTTTATTAAAATGTCCTGAGGTATTTCTTTGAGCTCTTTGGTTGGACGGTGTCTCAAGTTGTTGATTTAATGTCATCATGTCGAGTGTAAATGCTGATCTGATAAATCCATGACAAGAGAACAGTGTGTACTGTTTGCAAAAACTCTCCAGTTGTTTATGCTCATGAGTCAGTCATGCAAAAAAGAAAATGATCATGGTTTACTCCGTTATCCAAAGTTTCATGTGGTCTAATATGATGACAAAGCTTAAAACTGCTTTACACATGTAGTCAAAATGTACAGTATTTTGCTTGCGCACATTGTTAGTCTTAGATGGATAGTTCATCCGAAAATGAAAATGTACAGTATATTAATGCATTACAAGTAACGCAAGTTGCGTAATAATATTACTTTTCTAAGTAACAAGTACAGTAATGCATTACTTTAAAAAATAAGTGATGATATTTGAGTTACTTTTTCAAAAATGTAACACAAGTTACTTTTTATTTTAGTTTAATGAGCTTTTAAAAATAAATTGCTGAATTAGAATTAAAATAGTCATTATGAATCATGCAGTCAATGAGAGTGTGTTTATTATTTTGAACGCATCAGAAAAGGAAAAGGGGATTACAGTCTTAAAGGATAGTAATTTTACTTAGTAATAATAGTACAACAGTACAACTGACCATCAGCTTCCACTCTATAATGGCAGTCCTTCTGTCATTAGTTTGCAGTAAGTGAAAGAGGAGTTGAGTCCCCAGCCCAGCCCATCCCTCCGACTCAATATTTTGATTCAGTACAAAATGCATCAATAAGTGTCTGGTTCAGCTGGACTTTAAAGAAAGAAGTAAACAAGCAAAAAAGTCACCATATCTCTTTTTAACTTTCTGAAGCATTCATGAGGGAGGGGTACAATTTTAGATTCATGAATGAATCATGAACTTGTCACATTTGATTTGTTTGGATTTAAATAAACTGTGTGAATGCTGTCGTCCAAAACAAGTGGATTTCGATCCATGGATGTTGTGTTCACTCTTTGTTTCCTTTTGTTTGTTTGATTCAGAAAACAAAAATATATAAATATAGTTTCTAATTCACTCTAGGGCTGCACTATATATCATCACATCTCAAGATAGGCAATGTTATGAATATAAATGACCAGAATCCACAGGTCAAAACATGAGATTTGTGGAGACAC
>NC_079452.1:17161098-17246098 GCF_903798145.1 Danio aesculapii
CAATTTTAAGTGGATTGAACATAATAAATCATAATAAATTAAGTTGCCCCCCCTCCCACCCAAAAAACTCATTTAAACTCATTTTAAAAAAGTAGTTTGAACAAGCAGCAAAAGTCATTGTTTGAATAGATGATAGAGTACAAACAATATTTTTTTTTGTTTTTCTATTTGCTCAAATAATACAATAAAAAGCCACTATAGTGTTTTCATGACTTTCATAAAAGAAAAAAAGGTGTGAGATAACAGCAGCCAAAAGACAACCCCATCAAATTCATTGTCCCACCCAAAGGGCTGGGCGATATGACAGAAATGCCATCTCGATAATGATTTTCCATATCAAGTGATAACGATATATATTTTGGTATAAGTTGTTAATGCTTCCAGATTTAAAAGATTTACAGATTTTAATAAGTACACCAACAATGACTGAAGCCACAAAAATTAGAGGGTCTATTAAATGGCATAACATATTTTTAGCCGATAAACTTTCGATGGCCTAAAATTCGGTGCATCTCTAATATAATGCACACTTCTAGATTCCCATTGTTGTACATTCCTGCTCTTAATCAATATAGAGTAAAAGAGTTAAGTCTCTTGGCTTAAAGGTCCCATGAAATTAAAATAAAGTTTTTAGATGTTAGTATCAGTATTGTTTGTTTTTTAAGATATCAATAAGCTAGTGTGCTCCAAAAAAGTGACCGTTCACATTTAGAAGAAATACAACTGATCTAAACATGTAAAGCTTGTAGTTTGTCACTTCTGCCTAAATGGACCAACGGTTTTATTCACGTCACCTCAAACTTAAGTTTCTCATCAAATCATAACCAATCAAGTGCTGTCTAGTGTCTGACATGCCCCGCCCCCTTCTATATGCTTCTTATTTGCTTTTCATTTGATGCACTTGAGCTCAACCACTCTCACTGGCAGAGCGGTGATTAAACAAAACACTATTGGCTGTTTTTTAAAAAGGGGAGGAGCAACACTATGTCCCACCCTCTCTTCGTGTTTCAGTTGAGATTACGTCAAACATCGAATAAAAATGCATATTATAAAACTCTTCACGTGACCTATAAAGTAATAGTTCACCCAAAAAATGTAATATACCTTATTTATTCTCTCATTTTAAACCTTTTTTGAGTTTCGCCTGTTAAACTTTTTATGAATACAATGATTTTCCCTCACTTATCTTATTGTGCCACAAGCTGGTCCCACACGAACATTACAACATTAAAACCATTGTATGTTATATATAAACAAACTGTTAAAATTTTAGCTAAAAAGCCAAGGAGCTATCATCATTGTAACTGTATTGCACAACATAAATTACTAACATTCGACAGTTTCTTATTTTATGCTGATGTGTGTTTAATGTATAAAATATTTAATGATCTTGCACCACCACCCCTTAAACAATGTGTGATTGTCGGCAAGGAGAATATAAGACAGACTAGGTCATCGATTAGAGGTGATTGTTCGGTTAAGCTTAGGAGAACTGCTTTTGGACAATCAGTTTTTTCAGTTAAAGCAGCAGAAAGATGGAATAAAATACCAGTGCATATCAGAGAGAGTACCACTTTTAATCATTTTAAAATATCCTTAAAATTTGGCTTAAACAAAATCAGATATGCAGCCACTGATTTGATTTTATTGACAATGATGTATTGTATGTATTGTACTGTAAGTGTATATTGTATTTTTTTTTACTGTTAAATTTGTTACAACTTCCTGCCCAGGGACTGCAGATGTAAATTAGCTTTATAGCTAACTCTGGCACAACATGTCATGTTGTACATTGTCCCTGTATAAATAAATAAATAAATAAATAAATAAATAAATAAATAAATAAAAAACAACATAAGATATTTAGAAAAATTCTGGATGCTGCTGGCACCTATCAACTTCCATTTGTAGGATAAAACATTACTATGGAAGTCAATGGGCAGTCAGGATTTTTCAACAGCAGAAAGAAACTCTAATAGTTTTTGAACAAGCGAATGGTAATTAAATGATGACATGATTCTCAGTTTAACTATTCCTCCCAGAGGCTTTAATTTCCTTTTGATATCCTTTGCAGTCCCTGGGCAGAGGTAACGGGTGCTTCTGTTAATGTCAATGTGTGCAACAGATGTCAGACACCCAAAACATGGCCGTCTCACCACATGCGTGTACATAGACGCCCGTATGCCTCTGTGGAGACTCTGACTCACTCATGAAGTCACTGTTCACTGGCATACTCAAAACGTAAACTTTGAAATGTTAAACGGTGGAAACACAGGGTTTACCCAATGGACTATTGGGTAAAACCTGTGATTCCACCGTTTAACATTTCAAAGTTTACATTGAGTTTTCACTCTTATAACCTGTGCTTGCAAATCCAGTATTCTCTATTGAAATCAGTTCCTTGAAAATGCATGCACAGAGACTCTTTCCCCAACAAAAAAAAGATATTGCATCATACATTAGTGGACACTGACCCTGTAATCTTGAGGTTTCCCACCCTTTTCGGTAACTCTGTAATTTTCTCCTGAAATAGCTCACACTGAGGGCATTGTGTGACAGCAATGCTAAATTCATGGCCGTGTGGAGACATGTACAAGTCTTTGCTGACTTTCCCTTTCTAAACTCGCTGTCTCCTCGTATTAATTGTGCAGGGCTTGAATCAGAGTGTGGCAGCTGTCAGCTTTTCCTAATCCCACTGCTCACTTTGCTGAAATATTTCTGCTCTAAGCTGCTTAACTGAGGTGGTCGTGTTTAGCTTAGACTCTTAACCAGAAGTTTCATACCTGAGTGTTTGTAAAGTTCAATTATTGATAGATCAAGGTTATTGGGAGATTCCTTTGAAGGTTTTGTGTAAATAGTTGTCTTTTTGTTTTGTTTTGTGAAGCAAAGACGTAATTTGTCTTCTAAAGACAGCTTGTATTTTTTTTTCACGGAGGTCTGTTGAAATCACTCACTCACTATACTTCGGCTTAGTCCCTGATTTATCAAGGTTCACAACAGTGGAATGAACAGGGTTTATACGGGTGCTGGAAATCCTGGAAAATGCTTGATTTTTAATATAGTGTTTTAAGGTTAGTAAAGTGCTTGGATTTGAATCTGCTTGAATTTGAAATTGCAGGGCTTGAAATTGTGACCGTTTTGGTTGCATATGCACCTGAAATTTTATCTATGCCAGCTCAAAATATATTTGGGAGCATTTGTGCGAGTGCATAAAATTGTTGCCGTGTGACCAGTTTTCACTACAAAATGATCACTGCATGCGCAGATTTAGGAGAAATTCATGCAGAATTTATATTTGCACCTAAAAAAGCCAAACGAAATGCTCAGCAATAGTTTAAAACAGACATGTCAAGACTGTAAGCTCAATTTTTTAGATATCAACTTTAGGAAGAAAGAGACTAAGCTTAAAAAGATACTTCATGCAATAACTGAACTTTTTTTTTTTTTTTTTTTTTTTTTTGGGTGAACTATCCAATAAATCTCTGATCCAAAGTATTCAACATTTTAAGTTGAAATATTGTTGTGTTTTTTACATGGCACAATGGATTTAAATGTAAAAAAGTACATACAGCGTATATAAACATAATTTACCTCGGTGTTACAAATGCACCTTGAAAGTGCTTGAAAAGTGATGGAAATTTGAAGTTGGAAAAGGTGGAAGAACCCTGAATGAACTGCCACTTACTCTGGCTTAAGTTTTATATTGCGGATGCCCTTCCAGCCTCAACCAAGCGGTGGAAAACTCCTATAGGCACTCTCATTCACACACACTCACACACTACGGCCAATTTTGTTTACCCAATTCACTTATACCGCATGTATTTGGACTGTGGGGGAAACTGGAGGAAACCCACGGTCTGTTGAAATGTTTCGAAAAAATGTATTTATTCTCAGTGGTGTAAAGCAACAAATTACAACTACTCAAATTACTGTGCAGCTTTCATCAGGAATTGTACTTTGTAAGTACACTGACATGGATGTTTTATTAATGCAGCAAACTTACTCTGGAGAAGCGTAAAATGTCCCAAAAATGCTCAATCATCACATGCAATGACTTTTTAGACTGCATGTCACCGATGAGAATATGGAGGCCTGCTGTAAGATGAGTGAAGTCACGGAATGGCCTTAAACCAGTGATGCCCAAACTCGGTCCTGGAGGGCCAGTGTCCTGCAAAGTTTAGTTCCAACCCACACCTGGGCTAGCTAATCAAGCTCTTACTAGGCTTTAAAGAAACATCCGTGCAGGTGTGAAGAGGCAAGTTGGAACTAAAATCTGCAGGACAGGAGTTTGGGCAACCCTGCCTTAAACAATAACTAAATGCACTACAGAATGTTACGTTTTCAAATACATGCACAAATTGCATAAACGGTATCAGCGCTGCAAAAGCTTTTTTAAAAAAAATTTTATTATAAGAGATAATTGCTGGACATTTAATAGTCACTTTAATTGTCATTACTCAACTCTTGAGTTCTACAACAGATACTTTTACTTTGCTTGCACTACTTTAACAGGCAAGCTTTAAAGTACTTCAACTAACATACTTTTGTCATTATGAATAAGTGCAGCATCCAGTGAGTGTAACTCTGTAACTGATTTAATATTTGATGTTAAGGCAGGGGTGTCCAAACTCTGTTCTGGAGGGCCGGTGTCCTGCATATTTTAGTTCCAACCTCAATTAAACACACCTGAACCAGCTAATCAAGCTCTTAAGCTGCGGTCACACTGCACTTTTCTCCCCATAGACTTCCATTCATATGCACGCTAAAGTGACAGACTGGAAACGCAAGCTCGTGTGACAAGTTTCGCAGTTCATTGTGTTGCAAAGTTCAGGCTTGGTGAAATCTGACCTGCGAAATCGCATCACATGACTGTGAGACCAATAGAAGATCAAAACATGACCTCTCTGGACAGAAATGTAAAATATGAACCTATCGCTCACTTTTTTTAATGTCTAATAATCGTTTAATCCCATCCCTTTTCACAGTGGCGTACTACAGAATTTCACATGCTCAAACTCTAATGTGAACGCAGAATTACTGGTTATACTAGACACTTCCAGGGAGGCGTGTTGTGGGAAGTTGAAGCTAAACTGTGCAAGACACCGGCCCTCAAGGACCGAGTTTGGACACCCGTGTTAAGGCATGTCATGTTGTAGGGTACATTGATCAAATTGATCAGCTCATATCATCAAATGTGAGCTGTAGATGAAGCTACATTAGTGCTTTTAAAAGCAGATTGTGGATCTATTCCTCTTGGAAAAATCTGACATAGTGATATTTAGGTTTTCTGCCAAAAAAAAAAAAGTAAAGGAATAAAAATTATATTTTTATTTTATTTATTATTTTTATTCATTCATTCATTCATTCATTCATTTTCTTTTCGGCTTAGTCCCTTTATTAATCCGGGGTCGCCACAGCGGATTGAACCAACAACTTATCCAGCACATGTTTTATGCAGCGGATGCCCTTCCAGCCACAACCCATCTCTGGGAAACACCCATACACACTCATTCACACTCAAACACTACGGACAATTTAGCCTACATAATTCACCTGTACCACATGTCTTTGGACTGTGGGGGAAACCGGAGCACCCAGAGGAAACTCACGCGAACGCAGGGAGAACATGCAAACTCCACACAGAAATGCCAACTGACCCAGCCGAGGCTCGAACCAGCGACCTTCTTGCTGTGAGGTGACAGCACTACCTACTGCGCCTCTGCGTTGCCCCTATTATTTTTATGTATTTAATATACTTATATATTTTATTCTTTTAGTTAAAACATAAATTCAATTTGATCAGATTGAAATAATTCGCAATTTTTTGATTGATTGTGATGATTCTGTGGGGAAGTGAGTCGTGCCTAAAAATAATAAACAAATAAAAATCATAGATAAACACAATAGAGTGAATAAACAGTGCCTTATGGATTTCTGGTGAGAACTCGTACAGAAATGCAAGTATCACAGCATAGTCTTCATTGTGCTGGTAATTTAATGCAATTTATCTTCATTTAAGTTACAAATAGCAAAGATATTGTTCCTGAATGTTTTTGTTCTCTCTTGAAATGCTCAAACACTGACATGCCCTAAAAACGCATCCAAATGATAAACTTTCCCTCCATTATGGTTAAACTAAGCAGAGACTCCAAACTATTCTTCTGAGATGTGGTCAAATATAATCCCAACTCAACATTGACCATCCTGAGACATGACTTCTGCATTGCGATTTTGATGCAATATATTGTGAAGTCATAATTTTAATGGACCATGATCAAATAATGTCATGTTGCACACCCATAAAATAAAATGTGAGTTGCACAGAGGAAAAAATACATATTTGGATCAAGGATGAAAAAATAAACAGCTTTGTTTGAACCGCTGATATTGAAGCCATTTGTTTACATTCTGCCTTGCTCTGATATCCACCTTATTTCATTTGTATTGTTTTATACAAATGCATGTAAGCTGAGTCATAGCACTGCAGTCTTGTGTTTATTCACCTGTGTTTTATTGCCTCCTTATCAGCTCGTATCTCACGTAACCACATACATAACACCAGTGACTCAAGCAACAAGTAGTTTACATTTGGAATCTTGGAAAGTTGAATCACGACATGCTACACATTTTAAGCCATTTACAACCATTACATAAGAATGAAAATCTTCAATTTCAGAATAAAGAACTTCAATCTAACTGCACAAACACGTTTCTTATATTGTTTGTAAATTTATTTCTGTATAAATCAAATGTAGATAATGGCTTAGAATAAGTTTACAGTGTGAAGTGTTATGGAGGACAGATTGGTTAGTTTAGATTTGCATTGGACTGAAGTTAGGTGAAGTTTTGCATTTCTTTTAGTTGACTTCTTGGCGACCTGTTTCGTGCTTTGTCATCTAGACAAATCAGCTTTTATCTTTTCAGGTTTCCAATGGTGCCATATTCGTTTTTTTATGGTTTTCAAGGTATATGGCTGCTAGACTTATCTTTTTATTATCCTAATTTGTTTGTACCTGTTAAATGGCCTCAATCAAAGACTTCACTTTGACTTATTGCCCTATAAAACAGCATAACTTTGCAGGGATATTTTTTGCAAAACAAATGCAGAACATCAAAAAAATGATAACTAAAAATGACTGAAATGTACCATGTCTCATGTAATCCCTCAATCAGTTTCACCCCTGCAAAAATGTCAAAAGCGTCATAAAATGTTACATTTAGGTCAGAAAACCAGGTCAAACTCATATTCTGCAGAGAAGTGTGTGTATATAAAAGATAAAATTCTGATATTTTATTTATTTTTTTTGCAATTTCTATAATTGCAATAAATTCAATTTCATCAGCTGGAAAGAATTCGTCATTTTAGATTCTTCTGAGATTAGATGATTCTGTAGGTAAGTGAGCCATGCATAAATATAATAAACAAATTACAAGCAAAGATAAACACAATAGAGCAAATAACAAGTGAATGAAACATTCATTCATTCATTTTCCTTCGGCTTAGTCCCTTTATTCATCAGGGGTTGCCACAGCAGAATGAACCACTAACTTTTCAAGCCTATGTTTTGCACTGCGGATGCCCTTCCAGCTGCAATCCAGTACTGGGAAACATCCATGCACTCTCATTCACACACAGTCATACACTACGGCCAATTTAGTTTTATCAATTAATCTATAGGGCATGTCTTTGGACTGTGGAGAAACCAGAGCACCCGGTGGAAACCCACGTGAACACGGGGAGAGCATGCAAACTCCACAAAGAAACGCCAACTGACCAAGTCAGGACTCGAACCAGCAACCTTCTTGCTGTGAATGAAACAGTAAAATTAAAATAAACATGTTAATGTTGGTAAATGAATAGAAAACCAAATGTTGACATCGCTGTAGCTACATCAGTTCAACAGGTACATGAAACAGTCAAAACTGACTAAAAATTACTAAACTTACTTAAATTACTCAAATGTACCATATCTCATATCTCATGTAATCACTCAATCAGTTTTACCCCTGAAAAAATGTCAAAACCATCATAAAATGTTACATTTAGGTCAGAAAACCAGGTCAAACTCGTATTCTGAAGAGGAGCATATTGATAAATAAATTATTTTTTGCTTAAACTATTGTGTGTGCGCCTAATAAATATTTGACTGGAAGTTTAAATGTCACCGCATGTTTTAACTTCAGCTTGAAGCCAGTTTTGATGAACTTTTAAAACCGCAATTAATTATGTGTTCAAGAGCTGCTGACTGAGAATCTTACTTTAAACTCTAAAAGGGATCTATAATGCAAAAATGACTTTTTATAAGGGGTTTGAGCACAATTTTGTGTGAATATAACTAGCTTCTAATGGTAAAAATTCTATTTTTTATAATCACATTTGATAAAAATCGTCTGCAGAAACACTTTGATTGACATTCTCCCTTTGTACGTCTTATCAATCACTTCCTCATTAGCATAAACAGCCCTGAGTGAGAAGCAGCCGTCCGCCATTCTCATTTGAATTTAAAGCCACAGTCACCAAAACGGCACAATTTGGATTACTGCCTAAAACTGGCAGTTTTAAAGAGTTACAAAAATTATTTGTGCGGTATTATGAGCTGATACTTCACTTACACACTATAGGGACATCAGAGACTTATTTTACATCTTGTAAAAAAGGGCATAATAGGCCCTTTTTTAAAAGAAGTGAATACTCAACTTGTATCATAATTTTGGTATTGGCTGATATGTAAAAAAAAATAGCTGTTTGTCAGTTTGTAGTTTTTTGCACTCCAATTTGCCCAGTCTTGCCATATTAGTTTGTGGAGCACTAACTTCTGTACTTGTTAATTTGGTTCGAACAGGCACACTTGTTGTTTTCCCTTGAACTAAAGCATGTGAACGGCCCCTAAAAAGGGTAATGAACCAGAAGATGGCCTTTTGTTTGTCTTGCGCACACACTTCAAACGTGACACAATTGAAGTACCAGCACAAGACAGCACCAATCTTCTATGACCCCGAATCCTAACTGATCACTCTAGATTGACGCTGTCAGGTCTCACTGCGCCACATTCCCATAGTTGTCCATTTCCATACTATTTTCCGTCCATTGTCACACAGCAGGAGCGTGATGGATGGCTTTGTAGGACGCAGTTCAACAGGGTCATCTTACCACGGAGACGACCAATCACAGCCCAGCTTCTTTATCCTCAGCAGTGCATTTAAAACATGTTTTGAGTTGATTTTCCTTATTTTGCATAGATGCAAACAGTTGTTACATCATCGGCTAAGAGACGCTTAGCTATCTGTACTGCAGTGACAGATGGGCACAATGAGAAAAGGGAGGGCGAAAGAGCGAAAAGCGTTTTCTCTCTCGGAGTTATAGCAGTGCTGGAGTTGGACGGGTTGTGAATGGTTGGAGTTTGCCCAGTCATTTGGACTAAAACCCAGGATAATGCCTATCAAAACAAGGTGTTATGACAGAAGGAGTGCTCTGACCTGTGAGTTTTGTCCTGCAATCCAATGACTGTAAAAATACAATAAAACCATTAATGACGCAAGTGGAGGTGAAGATTTGTCGACGTGCCAATGGAGATTACGACTCTCATTGGACAAAGAGTTTCATTGTTACTCATTTGATCGAATTTCACTGGAATACACCTGTAATCTGGAAGATCTCCAAAGAAGAGGCATGCAGATGGGAAAGATAAGCACCTAAATATTATGAATCCTGATTAAAGAACCATCCATCATACCATTGGCTTACATGAGCTTGTTTATCAGTCGGTATCTTTATAGACGTGTCCAGGTAGGTTAAAATGGCTTTGTGGGGTTTAAAAGCAGGTGTGCGTTAGTCGTCCCTCCCTCATCCTCTCTTGAGTGAGATTGGGAGATGAGAAAGCCATCTCATTTGCTGATCAGATCACAGACAGATTATCAAGCCTAAATGAGAGTTCTGGAGTTCGAAGGTGTTGGAACAACACGGTCTTACCATCCAGGACTTGTTGTTTGAGTGAATACAGTGGTGGGAAGACATGCAAGAAGTCAACAACACTTGATTCTAAACTATCACCTTCATGTTGGCAGATTAAAGCTTATTGTTACGCAATTCGTTAGCGTTTATATCACGACTGTAACTTTAACCGGAAGATAGTGTTCAGTGCTTGAGCTCACCCTGAAATGGGATCATCCCGAATCGCTTTTAAAGGATACTCTGGCTAAATGTGTGTGTGGAGACGTCTCTAGTAGTCAAGCCAGCATGTATGTACTGTGCACCTTGGTGCTGCTGTCTCTTCACAACCTGTTTAGGAGACCCCGAGTCCTGGATCCCGTTGAGCCAAAAGCTATCGAAAGCCCCGAGCAACACAAACCAGATGTAGGCAAACAGGGACGCAGGAAGAGAAACAAGCACCACTTTCCTGGAAGTTCTGGACCACTAGAGACTTCAAGAGTTCATAGACAGCAAGACTTTGAAAGATGCCTGGACGGATCCAGCAGAGCGAGTAAAAGAAGATCTGTTCACCAGGATAATGTGCTGGAGAGGAGGAAGATAGCACAGGTGAGAGTAAACATGGCGATTGAAGTAAAGAAAGTTGTTAGTTGAAGGCGGTTTGCATTGTGACCATCCAGTTTAATTTTCACTGTTAAATATTTTTGTCAATTACACAGTATTAAACTGTAGTATAAACTGTAATTTACTATAGGACACTCATGCAGTATGTTACCATATTTTGAAGTTGTGTTGTGATAATTAATGTATATTTTACAGTAGATATATACATTAGGGTTGGATGATGGCGACCGATTTGGTATGATGTCTAATATGAAACATCGCGATGGATGATGGCATCGTCGTAGGCAGCAACAAATTAATTATTTATGAATAATTAATTAATTAATTACAAATGAATTATTTGTAGCCTAGCGTTTCAACTACCTGACCCGCATGGTCCTTGTTTTACCCATAACCAAATCATAAATAAATAAAGATAAGTTACACACAAATTACCACCTGTTAATAATTTTTTCTGCAGCACTCTGGCATGAATAGGCAGAGTGATCTCTGTCGTTATAATGGCGTCGACAAACTTGGTTGGTAAAAAAAGTGCACAATCAACAGGAACCAACCAACAATATCTGAGGTTTTCACTAAAATTACTAAGTACAAGTGTGAAAGTGAAAGATTGAAGCAGTGTACTGACGCTGTGACACGTTACCTAATAGATTCAAAAGACCGAAGAGTCGTTAGAAAGTGACAAGATTAATTAAATATCAACTACTATAGTGAGACGCGATCCAGTGGTACATCCTTGATAAACTGTCAGACGTGCACTGCTCTCTGGGGTTTTGTGCTCAAAGCACCCACTGACTGCCTGAAGCTCAGACGTGCACATATGCTGCAGCGCATGCCAGAGTGTGTGTATGTGCGTGGTCACGTGATGTGCGTTTTCAGTGATATCCGAAATGCTAGATTAAACGCCAGTGTGAACGTGGATCGTTTTTGTTCTAAAATGTCATTTTAAAGCTAAGACGTATTCATGTAAATGGGGCCTAAGTGTGTATTTTTTGTGGGCGGGTAGCTGCTGCAACGGGGGAAATGCGTTGGATCGCGATGCTGGCTCGGCATCGTGATGTTTATCGACCCAATCCTAATATATTCTGTAATACAAGATAAATGGTGCTTCGTAATTACAGTGTAAAGTGTGAATACAGTATTTTTGCTGTAATTAATTTACAGTAAGTTACTGGGGATCTGCTGCCAGTAAGTTACTGTAGATTATACCGGGAGTCTACAAGTGTTGTTTTTGACCGGTCAGTCCTCAAGCTGGACGAGTGTAACTGATGAGCTGCTGGAAAACTTCCATTTAATCCAAAATGCAATTATTTATTCATTGATTTCTTCTCATTATTTATGTGCGTTGTATTATTGATTTGAAGAAACTTCAGACGGGCTTTAAGTTGAGCATATTCCTTTTCTGAGTGTGTGAATTTCAACAAGTCTACTGGAGCTATTTTAAAGGGCACCTTTGATGAAAATAGTCTTTTGTAAGCCGTTTGGACAGAACGGTGTGTAGGTATAGTGTGTCCACCGTCATATTGGAGTGATATAAAGACAATAAGTCTCTTTTATTATTATTTTTTTAATTCCTGACGTTAAAATAGGATCCAAATCCCTGCCATTTTGACGCTGATCGCAACGTGATGTAGGAGTACGGTTTCCCCGCCAACCAAATTGATTGACAGCCGCGTATTAACAAGTCTCTGCTGTACCACGTATAATCATATTAACAAGACAGGACATGCGCAAAATCCAACATTCTAAAAGGTTCAATAAATATCTAGGTTTAATAAAGGTTTAATAAAAATCTGATAGGTGTTCTGAGCTGAAACTTTACAGACACATTCTGGAGACACAAAAGACTTATTTTAAATCTTTAAAAGGGTTCAAATAGGTGCCCTTTAATCAGTTAAATGCATTTTTCTTGACGATTCACCCTTATCCAGAAGCTCTGTGATCAGCTGCTTCTGGTAATTCGCTATGGGAACGTTTTGTAAATGTCTGCATGTTCTTTCTGCATAGGACACATGAGGATTTTCATTTACCTGGAATCATGTTTATCCTCCCAAATTCCCATTTCTAGTGTTCTCTGCAGTCTGACAGAGCATTTTAGCAGATCAAATCCTGAGTGGTTACGCAAGCAGTGGGTTAATCAGAGAGCTCTCTGTCCCCTTTAATCATAATTTAATTCATACGCACTCAGTTTACTGCTGTCCCTTCTCCTCAATCTTTATGCTTTCACTTGACCAATTAGCAGAAATCTGTGCTGAAATTTTAACATTGTGCTTGTTATTATTACACCAGTAGAAATCCTTCATTGGGTGCAGATTAGTTTTGTACACTCTTAATTGGGGCTATCTGTAGAATTCAGAAACTCTCAACCTTATTGTCCCAGGGGATGTATACGTAGATTGCAAAGCTACATCAACTGTTTTCTCGGAGGATGAAAAGCTGACAAAACATTGCTGCAACTCATAAACATAATTATGCCATCAAATATGTCATCAACATAATTATTCTACTGAAATGTGTATATATCTGTATATACAGGTATAAAACTGATCATTCCGTTCTTGTCACGTGACTCGCGGTGCGCTTGCAGCATTCTGAAATCTTAAGATGTTTTTAACTGGGTGCTACGTGCGCGTTGCTCCCAATACGTTGCTCCCAATACGTGCCTCCATTGAAAATAACTCGCTTGCAATCTTTTTGCACAGACATGGATTCATCTGATTTGATGATAAATGGGTTGTGGATCCATTCTTTGGCAGTTCGCTGGTCCTTCACCGGGTCTTTACCCTTTCACAAAGAAACTTTCCAAAGACGTCTGTTAGGGCTGGGTGATATTGCAAAAAAAAAATGATCACAATATCATGTTCTATATCATTTGATATCGATAATTATTGATTGTTTTTTTTTAACAATACAGTACATTTAGGAGTATTAGGATTTTTTTTTATTTAACCACTTTAATTTACCAATATTACTAAGGCACACAGTTTTAATAGTCAAAAATAAAAATATTTAAACAAAATATCTGGTCTCTTTATAAAAAATAAACAAGTGATAAAGAGACTCTTAAACTTGATAAATGTTACAAAGTGTGTGCAAATAACGTAGATGAACATCTGTAAATTGTGAATAATAATGATACAGTAAACCTCAAACTCTGTCAATTAAACAAAATATGATAATCATCACTGAGCTTTCAAGTAAAGAAACTTTACATCATCATTCAAATACATACTGAATATTAAAATTGAGAAGCTCTTTCAGATGGAGTGCTAGTGGCTGGGATGCACAAGAAAAGAAACCAAAAAGCCACTCTGGCAACTTCCTTGGATCCTTTTTTATTTACAATCTCCTCACTGCTGCTAGCCACCGCACTCATTTTCGCATGTGTTGTTATTCTGACCTGAAGTGACAAGGGTGAGCGCGTGATTTCCTTGACCAATACGTCCCTCGTAACTAAGCGACGAAGCATTTTCTCAAAGGATGACAAGTGTATGGAGAAAAGTAAAAAAGGCTGCAGTGTTTGGATGTGCTGTGTTTGTCTGGGGTAATTAGTCTACCGTTATTACTGAAATGTGTATATTCCATACAAACTGTGAAGCAGATTGGTTTGTTCTACTTGTATGACTCGCAGTGCACTCGGGGCATTTGGAAATGTTCAGTTGTTTTCAAATAGGTGCGCCTGGAAAATGCAACTGCGTCATGTGTGCGCACTTGCACAACATGTGCTCCCATATGCGCATTGTGCAAGTCGCGCACCTCCATTGGAAATGACAAGTTTACACCCTAAGCTTATTGGCGCGGCTTCCGAGGCGCTCGCTCAGCTGCCACATTTTAATAAAACTATAGTGCTTCATACCAAAACTTCATACCGAAACTTCATACCAAATATTTTTTTAGCAATATTGCGTATGGTGTTCGGTCAATAAATATCAATGCCGATTTTTATCACCCAGCCCCAATGTCTTTTTCTTACTCATTTTACTAGCTTGAGGGTTAAATTTTGGCACTCAAATGACTGAAATGTAACCGAGAGAATACGGTCATTTTTCCAAATAAAAGTTTTTTGTTTTTTTTTAAAGTTCGTTCGGACTTAAATGATAAATAAAACGGAAAAAATTAATTATTTCTTGTGCAGCCCGGTGCCAATTCATCCACACCCTAGTACTGGTGTGCAGCCCGGGAGTTGGGGACCACTGCCCTGCGCTACGTGTGCTTGCAATTTTTGGTTTCACGAATCCACTAGGGGCCATCGTGTACATTGTGCATTACTTGGCTACGTTTCTCATGTCTTAACGGTGCCATATTTTTGTAAATCCATATGCTGTTACCTTCATTTTGGTCAGTGCTTATTTATTTTGTTGTACAGATCTGTTATCTGAGGGCTATTATGCTACTGTTTTGAAAGTGTTGACACCGTTTTGTACAGATAATATCTTGATGGTCATTGTATTTGCCAGTGTACTGCTTTTTTGGATTGCCTTCTGTCAGTTTAAGTACCAGCGATGCAGCGTGGACCGATTTTGCTAATAAAACAACTAACAAAAGTTTTCAAAAATGCACAAAAATTACTGTAGTTCATTTGTATTTTGCAAATAGGATCCAGAACTTCCAAAGCTAACATTGTTATTCATACTTTAATAAATGTAGTTAAGGCATTTATAATGTTTTCAATTGTAAGTATTCAGCGAAGGTCCAATAATAATAATAATAATAATAATAATGCTTATAATAACTATATCTGGCAACATACTATATGTGCCATGCTTTCAGTGAATCTACCAAACATGCATTCACATACTATTCAACAGGCCAAAATTTAACTGTTTTAATATGTATATACATTTATTATATGTATATGTATTATATATTAATAGATTAAATTTAGCTGTCAGTGGTGTTAGTGTAGTGATTTTTCTGAGTATTTTAATTTAACATGCCCAGTGACTAAAATGGCTGCATTGGATTATCATTAACTAATGGAAAAATCCTGTGCCAGCATCGATTTGTCTGACACTGAACTTTTAAAACCTTAATTGGTAAACTTTTAACACTCATACTATTTCTACAGACAGCTAAAACAATTTTAGTGCGCTTTTGAAGTCTTATATGGTTTACAATGCTGACTTGACTCTAATAAAATGATTTGTCTTCAGTTTGAAGAGCCTCAGCTTTCAATATGTGCATTGTTTGTCAAGCAGTTATTATATTCATAAACCATGTCACATTGTAGTAGCTCATGTTTGCGGTTGTAACCCAGTTACCTCGCAGAGCCTCAGAGAGTCTGGACTCATGGGAGCAGATTCGGCAGAAGAATGGTGTCAGTGTATTTGTATGAGAGAGACCGGTCAATTAATACACAGCACAAATGAGTGAGCAATTTCACCCGCTGTGGCTGACTACAGGGCTATTAGTTAAAACCTTCATCGAAACTTTCTGTTATATGAACTAAATGTAAACAAAGCAATGTATTGGGGGGGAAAAAACTTGCATTTTATTGCCACAAGAAGTCAAGGCCACATTTCTCATTTTAATTTAGTTAGGGGTTGAACCTAAAACTTGTAACTCCAAAAATAAACAACCATAAAGATGCAATACAGCTTTTTTCTTAACATTAGAATGTCTAGTTTAATGTTAGATTATTAGTAATGAATATCATACATTTTATTTTGCACAAGACGCCCATTTAAAATGTCATTCAAGACTCGGGGGTAATGCAAATACTAATGTCTTGTATACATATTAATTGTCATTTTAAATATTTATACTTTGCCAGTTTCAATTTCAAACCAATAGGGTTAAGCAATTAGTTGGCAATAAGGTTTTACAGGAATATATCTGTTGCACCTATAAAAGCCATGGCTAGCAGCACACATGTTTCAAACTGAGGAATTTTTTTTTTTGTTATTTACAGTGGTTGACACTTCAAAACGACTATGCCCTCCGCAAGTGGCACCGCCGCCACACTAAAGGATTAAGAATGTGTTTTTAGCTATAACCGCAGTTTGCGACTGCCATCAGGGGGCACAAAGGGACGGGATGCAAACGGACCGTAATATACAGTAGCTCTGTAAATATTCTGCTATACAAAGCATTATAATTCCTTCATTAATCATTAAAAACTTGTTAACACGCTTTATTATCATTGTAAACTTTAGTGAAATTAGGATTCATTTTGGAAAGTAAAATTAAAGAAATAAAAGACAACTAAAATGAAAGCACAAACATAAATACAAATAGGTAGGCCTGAATAACTAATTAAACTAGTGTTTTAGTCTAAATATAGAGAAATGTACAGTGTTTATTTTAAAGTGATAGTACTAAGACGGTCAATAAATAAGCTTTTTCATTTCCGTTTTCATTTAGATTGTCTTTGTTGATTATATTTTACTATCTCATTTTATTGTCTCAATTATTGTACATAATAAATGAATAATTATATAGGCCTGAATAATTATTTATTTTTATAGTTTTTTGTTTGTTAACTTTAAAGCACACTGGAAAAAACGCTGGGTTCCACACAATTTCTTCATGTTGTGCCAGCACAAACTGAAAAAGTTAACTTTATTCGTTTATACAAAATGAAGTGAATTGAACAAAAAAACAATTAAGTTGTTCCCAAAAAAACTTAAGAATTGTGTTTCAACTCATTTTAAAAAAATAGTTTGAACAAGCAGCAAAAGTATTTAACCACTTTAAATAAATGATATACTGTAGTTCAGTGTTTCCCAACCCTGTTCCTGAGGGCACACTAACAGTCCACATTTTCAACCTCTCCCTAATCAAACACACCTGAATCAACTCATCATAACATCAGAAGAGACTCCAAAACCTGAAGTTAATGGGTCAGAAAAGGGAGACATCCAAAATATGTACTGTTGGTGTGCCTCCAGGAACAGGGTTGGCAAACACTGCTGTAGTTTACCAGAAAATATAGAAATTTTGTCTACGGATTTTACTGTAGTTTTAATGTTAAAATTCTGGCAAATGCAATTGCCTTTTTACCATTTAAGTTGATTTATTATCACCTGCAAAGGCTGCACAATACGTCATATTTTCGCAAATTAGCATAAAGTGGTCAGGATGTTTGCAGGGTCTTAAGTCTTAAAATCTCTTAAATTCACTGAAATATTGTCTTGTAGGTCTTAAATCATTTTATGTCTTAATTTTAAAGCTACCCAATCAATCCAATCACTAACAATACATCTCAATAAAACTTTTAGCAAAACTATATTCATAACTAATATTATAACAGTTTGTTGTGCATACTTTTTTTATGTTATGTTAAAAAAATGTATTGCGTTTGCTGGTTTTGATTCTATTTAAAATATGTGGAAGAAATGGCTAATTAGAATTAGTTTTTGTGATGAGGCAAGAATTTTTTTCTGCTGGCTGATTAAAAAATCCTTAGTGTTGTCGGCGCCAATAGCCTAGTGGTTAGTGCGTCGACATATAGCACCCAGGTGATTCCCGGCTTGAGGTCCTTTGCCGATCCTTCGCCTCTCTCTGCTCCCCATACTTTCCTGTCTGTTAATCTCCACTGTCCTGTCTATAAAGGTGAAAACCCCTAAAAAATAATTATTAAAAAATAATAATAATAAATCCTTAGTGTTTAGCCCTATATAAGTCTGAAATTTAATTCTTCGGGATCTTAAAAAGGTCTTTAAAAGTCTTGAATTCGATTTGGTGAAACCTGCAGAAACCCTGGTGGTATACTGTACATATCGCAGTTGTTTGCAATAATCGTGTGCTTTTCAGCACATCAGGCAATGTACAGTAGTTACAGTACATGTCAAAGCAAAGTAAACCAAACACAGTGCTGATTTCTTTAGTTTGTTTTTTGGCCAAAAATCTTTAACTATTTTAGTATGGATGCTAAAATAATGTATAACCAAGCAATCAAGCCATATTATCTCTAAATTAATATGAAACCCCTGTTGGTTAAAACATTTTTACAAATATTATATGGAGTATCACATCATTTAGCTTGTTACACTGCAAAAAATTGCTTTTCTTCAAGGTTGCCTTGTTTCTAGCTTAAATATCTGAAAAAAAAAAAATCTCAAATCAAAAACTTTCAAGACAGGTAAAAAATATAGTCTTGTTTTCAAAAACAAGTTAAAATGAAGAGTTTTCCCTAAAGCAAGCAAAATAATGTGCCAGTGGTGTTATTCGAACTAGAAACAAGAAAAAAATTCTATGTAAGAGAAGTCTTTTTTGAAATGTATCGCATATCATATATGTCATAAATATTGCCCAGCCCTATCACCAACAATTCAATTCAATTCAATTAACCTTTATTTGTATAGCGCTTATACAATGTAGATTGCGTCAAAGCAGCTTCACATAAAGGGTCATAGTAAATAGGAACAGTGTAGTTCAGTTTGTAGTGTTTCAGTTCAGTTTAGCTCAATTCAGTGTGGTTTAATAATCACTACTGAGAGTCCAAACACTAAAGAGCAAATCCAACGATGCGCAGCTCTACAGATCCTGAACCATGCAAGCCAGTGGCGGCAGCGGAGAGGGAAAAAAACCTCACTAAATGGCGAAAGTGAAGAAAAAACCTTGAGAAAAACCAGGCTCAGTTGGGCACGACCATTTTAATTTCTCCGCTGGCCAAACGTCTTGTGCAGAGCTGCAGTCTCATTGGCGGAGGCTGGAAGCTGGCCTCAGCGAAGACTCGTCTGTCTCTGGAGCGTCACAGGAATCTGTCTCATGTTCTCCACTCCTCCATGACCACCACAGCAGCTGCTCAGGATACGGCCTGGTCCAGGATATGGAAACCTTGGGATCATCTCGTTGTTGGTCTTGGATCAAATCAGTGACTCTGCATAGTCAAAGGGCCTCAGGAAGAGTATCCCCAGGTGGAAATGGAGAATAATAAAAAATAATTTGCGTAGCTGCTGTTCAAAGCATTTATTCCTGTAAATCATTTGTTAGAGACACTAGCATCACTAATGTCTGTGTGTTCAGTTTTTTACACCTTCAATCCACTGTTGGACTCATTCATTCATTCGTTTTCTTTTCGGCTTAGTCTCTTTATTAATCTGGGGTCGCCACAGTGGAATGAACCACCAATTTATTCAGCATGTGTTTCACGCAGCGGATTGGACAAACACATTTACCAGTTAAAAAGCGTGAACTATTTCAGTGTTGCAAACAATAGATGGAGAACGCAGCGATGCACACCGACATGTACAGTAAAAAGCAGCAGCGCGCTACATTTGCGTGCTGAAATATTTATTCCTATAGCCAGGCGAGTGACAGGGAGGAGGGAATTGTGGGATAGCTGGAGAAGGAGGGCAGTGACGAGGAGCTCAGATTCCTCCGTTACCAAGAAACAGCGACAGGGAAAAACAGCGTTTGTGTCAGAGCGAGAGAGAGCGTGTGTCTGTGTATATGTGTGTGTGTGAGAGAGAGAGAAGCTGCATGTGTGTGTGAGTGACACAAAGAGACGGCGAGAGGCACGGCTTAGCTGGTGACGGAGTGTGTGTGTATGTATGTTTGTGTGTGTATATGAGAGAGTGTGAATGTGCTGTAATTAAACACTAGATAAGGATGAAGGCATGAGCGACTGCAGGAGACCGCAGGGACAGAGGTGAGTTCAGACAATGAGTCGTTTAACAGCGTTATGGGTTTGATGGGTCATTTAGTCTGGATGTGGCATACAGGGGTTAGACAGATGTTTGTGCTGAAGGGATTTACAGGAGCCGCGGATCTCATGATGGGGGATGGGGAGCTGTAATAAATGGATTCAGATGCATGTTTAATGGCCTGTTCGTGGTGGTGAACTTGCATGTCTTGTACTGGGATTTTAGACAAAGCAGTGCAGAAATGGGAGGATGGAGAGATACAGACAGACAGATGGAGAGACCGCGGATGAATGAATGATATAGTGAAATCAGACAGACACCGACAGACTGTTGGACCACAGGATTCATGAAGCTGCTCACTGCTGACAGACTGTGTGTGTGTGTGTGTGTGCGCATGCGTGCTTGTTTTAATATCCTGGTGGGGACTTAAACATGAATGCACACAGACTCGTGGGGACTTATCACAGTAGAGACCAAAATTGAGATCCCCGTGGGTAAACATGCTTATAAATCACACAGAATTAATTCTTTTGAAAATGTAAAAGTGCAGATAGTTTTCTGTGAGGGTTGGGATTTGGGGAGGTCTGGTTTGCATAATAGAACCAGCATTACATCTATGAGAGTCCCCACTGGGATATTGGAACAAGTCTGTGTGTGTGTGTCTGTGTGTGCGCGTTCGCATCAGCTGATATGAATGATTGATAATCCAGAGTAAGGAAATGGTCAGCAGTAACTAACAGAGTGCTTTAGGGAGAACTGTTGGGTTATATTTCAATGATGAGCTGAAATTAATAAATTCGATGCGGAAATCTAACATTTAGATAGCTATTGGCGTTTGTTTGCTTGTTTAATGCAAATCTATTGCTGCAGACTAACAATAATCCTATCCCTGTTCCTCTTAATAATAAAGGATAGTAGTGTTGCTTAGGCATGGGACCGTTTTCAAAGTGTACCGCAGTTTGGAAAAGTCAAGGTTTTAAAACCGCCAACATTTTCTGTAATACCGTTCCTAAGGTATGTGTAAGATTTTTTTTCTTTACTTTTTTTTCGGGTTTTTTTTTTTTGGTCAACAGTCTCTCCAGCAGAAAAGATGCCGTTTAAATTATAAAGGAATCTGTGTTTTTGAAACAAATGAAGACAGCAGAAGCCAATGATTCATTTGATTTATTTAGCCTGACATGTTTACTGCTCCAAAATATTTAAAAAATGTTTCTCAAAATAAAATATATTGTGTTCAAAGGGTGAACAATGTTTTTGTTTTTACCCAGACATTTAAAAAGAAGATATTTTAGAGCAGTAATCACTATACCGAGGTACAGTGAAACCGTGATATTTTTATCTAAGGTAATCATACTGTCAGAATCTTATACCGGCCCATGCAGGGGCGCAGCGGACATTTTAAAAAATGGGGAGGACGGCTGTATGTGATCATATGTTCATATAATTAATAATCACCTGTTTTATAATGGTCTGTCTCTAAAAAGGAGGGGGACGGACCCCCCCCCCCCACGTCCCCCCCGGTTGCTACACCCCTGGGCCCATGCCTAGTGTTGCTGTAGGTGCTGTCGGTGATTGTCAGTTGTTGTGAAGAACATTTTATGATCTGAAAAATCTCTTGTGGAGAGTAACATTTCTATGGATGTTAAAGAGTCTTAATGGAACCATGAATTCCACTACTGAACATTTTATATGGATCTATCTGATTGTGAGCTATTTTTAAAATTAATGATATTAACAGTTTGGCCCATCTTTTGCTGGATTTTATTTTACAGATTTGTACAGCAAGTATACCTAGAGTTCATGAATTCTAAAATGTAGTGGCCACGAGTGGGAAGAAATTATACAATAAATAAATAAAATAAATAATAGAAAAATGTAATTAAAAGGGGAAAATTTTTTAAACAAATTGGATTATAATTATTAAAATAATAAAATTATGAATAAATCTAAAACTAGATTTATTAAACAGCTCTTTAATAAGTAGAAATATGTACGGCTTAACATATTAGCAGCTATTTTTCAGTTTACTTTTTTTAATTTATTTATTTATTTATTTTTTATACGATTGAAAATAATTTTTTATGATTTGGGTCCCTCACAGGAAGCTGATATTTGTCAGTCTGTGGCAACTAAAAGATAAAAAAAAATCTTAATATGAACATTATATAGCATTTAAATAGTTTTTGAATCCCCAAATAAAGAATGAATATTCAACATTAACAGAAAAGGTTGGATTATTATATTATAGTATAGTATAGTATAGTATAGTATAGTATATTATATATGTGCTGCAATATTTAAAAAAAAAAAAGGTTCAACAAATTATTTTTGCTGCTTATTTAAAATGAGCTGAATCGACACAATTCTTGAGTTTTTTAACTTGATTGCTTTGTTAAAATTGGTTTACTTAAATTTGTAAAAACAATTAAGTTAGCTTAATTTGTGGTGGTAATTTTGTGGAGCCCTGCATTTTTACTGTAATAAATGCTGGGTTTCACACAATTTCATCATGTTGTCCCAACACAAACCGATCAATTTAACTTAATTGTTTTTACACATTTTAATAGATTGAACATAAAACAATTGTCCCAAGCTGTCCCAAAAAAAACCTCCAGAATTGTGATGTTTCAGCTCATTCTTAATAAGTTGTTTGAACAAGCAACAAAAATCTACTTCTGAGTGTATTATTTTTCCCCTAATTTATGAACTAATTCAAAGTTATATTAAAATTTATCTTAAATTGTGCAAAATGTTAAAGTAATCTTTCCAGCTCAATATTAATTTAGCTTGCAGCTCTCTACATGTATGTTGTATTATGTTTTTTATTTCATTCATTTTCTTTCTGACTTAGTCCAATTATTCATCAGGGGTAGCCACTGCGGAATGAACTGCCAACTTATCCAGCATATAGTTTAAACAGTGGATGCCCTTCCAGCTGCAACCCAATACTGGGGAAACGCCTATATACACTCATATACACTCACACATACACTGTGGCCAATTTAGTTTATTCAATTCACCTGTAGCGCATGTGTTTGGACTGTGGAAACAGGAGCACTCGGAGGAAACCCTCACCAACACGGGGAGAATATGCAAATTCCACACTGAAATGCCAACTGGCCCAGCCGGGACTCGAATCAGTTACTTTCCTGCTGTGAGGTAACAGTGCTAACCACTGAGCCACTGCGTTGCCCTGTTTTTTATTTGTGTTGCCTTTGTGTAACAATGTGAAGTGTATTGTCCTTGTTAAGTAAGTAAACAAACAAATGAAATAAAATGAGTGATATGGTGGCTCAGTGGTTAGCACTGTCGCCTCACAGCAAGAAGGTCGCTGGTTCAAGGTGAAGTGAGTAAACAAAATTGGCCGTAGTGTATGACTGTGTGTGTGAATGTGAGAGTATTTGGGTGTTTTCTGGTGCTGGGTTGTGGCTAAAAGGGCATCCACTGTTTAAAGCAGGGGTCACCAGTCTCGGTCCTGGAGGGCCGTTGTCCCTGCAGGGTTTAGCTCCGACTTGCCTCAACACACCTGCCTGGATGTTTCAAGTACACCTTGATTAGCTTGTTCAGGTGTGTTTGATAAGGGTTGGAGCTAAAATCTGCAGGACACCGGCCCTCCAGGAACAAGTTTGGTGACCACTGGTTTAAAGCTTATGCCGGAATAGTTGGCGATTCATTCCGCTGTGGCGACCCCTGATAAATAAGGCACTAAGCCGAAGGAAAATGAATCAATGAGTGATGCCAGAGACCCCAAACTGATACCGCAAGTACGGGATATGTTCTTTCGACTTGTCATTCTATCAAATGAATACTGTATCATCAGTAGTACAGTAGCTTGTTTTGTGGTGATTTACTGTAAATGTATTAGAGATCTCACACTACAGTGCATTCAAAAGCATGTGTCTATTTTAAAGTCCGTTTTAAGAACAGCCTCTCTAGTCCAGGAGTTGGTTTGAACATGAATTTTCTTTTTTTTTTTTGCTCTTCTGGTGGATGTGGGAAGCAGAACTAAAATAGAGCTGATCCACAGGGAAGAGAGAGAGAGATGCAGAAGTAGGCTAATGAGATTCACACACTCCTCTGTGTGTAAGTATGTTACCGAAGATGAAAACCATGTCAGTATGATGCAGGAAAAAAAGCCCATCTCTTCCTCTACTAAACAATCCATTTCAACACACTGGAGGTCATCAATGGCCATCTGTAGGGATGAAATATAGACGTGTGGTGTGCGGTTTCATCAGGGCACAGAAGCTGATGGCTTGTTTCATTATAGCGCTTTTATTGTGTGAGATCCTCCCAGGAGAGCGCTGTGAAACATCAGACGCACACGAGTGTTGTTTTACCCACGAGAGAGCGTAAAATGACCTTAGGAGAAAACTAAGAGCGAGAGAGTTGAGATGTTGTCGTGTTTTTTCTGTTTACTGTCACTTCTGTGGGATAATTAGAGCTTGTGTGTGTGTTCGCACATCAGATCTGTCCGTATATGAAAGATGAATTCGGTAATTAAAGACTGGCTTATTCTGGTGCTGTTTACTGCTCCCTCTGCTGGTCAGTTGATGAAAGCACCGATTAAAGGGACAGTTCACCTCAAAATTAAGATTTCCTCACCCTTTTACTTTCACCCAAATGTTCTGAACTATATTTTAAATCAGTATATCGACTTATCGCACAACACACTGACATGATTTCAATAATTTTTGGTGATTAAATATATATCGCCACACATAAAAACAATTCTAGCAGTATTTTAGCTGATTGTGCAACATTGGAGGTGTCATTGTCAGTATGGTTAAAAACCAAGCGGCAACCTCCCGCTCTCCCTCGGGTAGCCAATACGGAAGTAACTGAAACTGCAATTCATCAAAATTCCGCTAGTCCTGGCTCCATAATAGAGCAAATTGCAATTGAGTCCACTGTTAGAATGGCCAACTTTACAGCACAAAAAAAGGTGTTTACAGCCTGGTACAAAGAACGATTTTGGTTCATTTAGCTATTATTACCCTCCATGACAACTGTGAGGAAGGTGAATTTTTTTTTATAACTCATCCATTTCCTTTATATTAGGTTATATTGTTTGCATAATTAAGGGCGTGGCCACTTGAGTGACAGCTAGGTCTTGCTGGTCGCCATCACTTCACCTCAGCTGAATCCGGCAGATTAGCCACTGATCTCGGCATATTCATTGTAGTTTTGTTTTGTTTTATGTGGCTTTACACAGTCAGCTGCCTTTTGGACTTATTTCTTACAATTATCTGATGATATGGGATGCTGTGTGCACTTAACTGTGCTCACAAACCATTCACGTGGCCTCTGTTTCCCATGTGAGTAAAGTTATATACTTGTATACCATCTCTATAAATGTATTTGTTTTATTTAAGGTCATTTATCTTTAATATTTTTCTTTAGACCCGTAAAGCACTCCAGAATGTGACAGATTGATTAGCTGTAGGCTCTAGAACAATCATCTGAAGCGTTATCATACAGTGTTATGCTGGAGTTCATCAATAGTCTTGCATTTACTAACACAGACTATATTTGAAGTGTTTGGAAGTAATTCGCGTTTTCCTCCTGTAGAAAAATGTCATAAGAACAATGTTCAGTGGCTCAAAGTATTACTACAGTGTTTTTAAAAGTCTAAACACTTTATTGATATAGTGTACAGCCAAACACATGTGGTCAGAACACAAACGAGTCGCAGGTAATAAAGTATCAAGCGTTTCTCCCAAAGTAAAGTCTGTCTGCCAGGTCTAAGCAAAATACCAGCAGGTGTCTGTAGCTCCGCTCACTCTCCGCCTCTTTGCCCTTGTTTGGTATCCCGCCATGGGTGCTATGACGCGCGAACAAAATGGCGACGGTTGGCCGCGCCTACTTGTAGCTTCTTTTGCAGTGTTCAGAAACCTATGGGTGACGTCACGGATGCTACGTCAATATATTTTACAGTCTATGTTAAAAACACTATAGTATTTACTATAAATTACTGTAGTATATTTTCATGTGGGTGTCTCACAACTGAAAATAGATCTGGTAGCAGATTTCGCAGCCTATGTTACTTTTTACCTTGCATTTTGTTGTTAACATTTATTATTATTTATTTAGGATATGCATTTTCACATTCTGATTCCAATGCCTCATTATTGAATTGGTAAAATGACTATAGTTAAATGAAATGTTCTTAAAAATAAAATATAATAATTAAAAATAATTGTTTGCAAGAGTGTACTTGCATTGTGATGATATTTTTATTGTCATTCTGGCGTTAGATAATGAGTGGCATAACATGGTCTTTGACACTGACAATAATATAATTTATCGCAATATATTTTGGTGCAATATATACAACAAATATTAGATATTGTGACTGGCTTAGTGACAGATCTAGTAACACAATCCTACTTGAAAGATTATGTATTGTATTTTTATTGTTTTCCTCTTTGAAACTGCTTGGGGGCCGATCACAACAAACGCACTATTTTGCTTTGAAAGGCACCGAGCGTTTTGCGTGCTGCTTATGCACCCTGCGCGCCTCGCGTTTTAACCGCCTTCCGCGCCTCGCATTTTTGTCGTTGCGCGCCATGCGCTCGCAGTTGAAAAAAAGTCAACTCTGAGTGGAAAAAGCGTGTTACGTCAGTCGCGTCTTTTTCGTTCTCTAATCAAATGAAAGCAGTGACGGCAGTGTTTGTGTAGTCAAGACGATTACAGAGACTTTTGAAGATGGAGGAGAGACTAGGGTTTCTGTTTTGAGTTATCCGGAGCTGTATGATTTCACAAATGTTGAATTTCACTATATTATTAAATATTAAAATTCTAACAATATCAACAGCAACATTCACGCACAATACCCTGCCGATTCCGTTGTTGCCTAGTGACATAAAAGGCGCACTGTGCTTCTTTTTTTTCTTGTCAACAGAAAGGCAGTGTGGTGCGCGTCACGTTTTTTTAAATGCGTGTTCGGTGTGATCGGCCCCTAACACTGTTTTTTTAAATAAATGACATGTAAATTTTATATTTAAAGTGGTATATTTATATGGAAGGTCAGCGATCAGACATTCCACCAATGTCGGCGACCCCGGATTAATAAAGGGACTAAGCTGAAAAGAAAATGAATGACTGAATGGAGTGATTGTAAGAAAGTGTCTGATTCAAAAACTGGTGCAGGCGTTAGTTAAAACAAAAGTGTGTGTTTCCTAAAGGTGGTTTGTCAAGCCCAGTCACCTGTGTGAGACATACTCAGAATATGGTTGTATTTTGAGGTTGTCGTGTAGTGTGGTGAGGGAGGTTAAAGACGAGGGAGTACTGGATTTGTTCTCAGGGGTTCAGGTGATCACAGAAGAATCATAATACAATATCCAGCCTGATCTCACGAGAAAACTTTAGTATTTTATGTTTTGTCAGTTTAGTGGCTAATTTGTAGGAATTCGTGTGAGTTCAGTTGTTTGAAAATGTACGATTTTAAAAAGGAGACGTGGCACACAACCCCACCTCTAAACCCAACCGTCATTGGATGTTGATCAAATTGTACTAAATTACGAATTGGATCGTACAAATTCATACGAATTAGCCACTAAATTGAAAAGTTATGAATTACCTTGAGATTGATTTGCAATATCATACACAGTATGCAATTGAAAATTAAATAAATTACTTATTTTTACTATACATTTTTAAATAATTAAATTCAGCCTTGAAGAAATATATTCAAATAGACTATGCTACAATATCATAAATTTCATTGAAAATGGGGGAAAAAATACTATTCCTTCATTTTCATTCAACTTAGTCCCTTTTTTATCAGAGGTCGCCACAGTGGAATGAACTGCCAACTATTCCCGGCATATGTTTTTTTACGTAGCGGATGCCCTTTCAGTCACAACCCAGTACTGAGAAACACCCATACACACTCATTCTCACACACACACTCATACACTATGGCCAATTTAGTTTATTCAATTCACCTATAGCGGACATACTGTGGGGGAAACCGGAGCAGAACATGCAAATACAACACAGAAATGCCAACTGGCCCAGCCGGGACTTGTACCAGCGACCTTTTGCTGTGAGGCGACAGTGCTAACCACTGAGCCACCGTGCCGCCCCTTGGTACAATATTATGTATTTATTTGAAATTAAAAGACTGTTTTTACTGTATATTTTTTTTACTTTGAGTTTAACTTAAGTAATTTATTTTTAATAAATAAATGCAGCCTTGAAGAAACGCCTTTTATTCTGCTTTTCTGGCCACTTCATGAGCAAAAGTGCAGGAAGAATGCAGATGTTTTCCAAAGTATGATGGGAAAGCGAAGATATCAGGTGCAAGGATTGGACTGGATCCAAAAGACTGGTGGAAAGAGGTCATCTGTTGACAGCTTAAAGGATTATAGGTAAACGAACTTGACGCCAGCTGCCTTGTGTCTGTGGAGGCACAGGACGTCTTCTTTCTAACAATATGATCAAAATCAACCTGTAATGTTTGAGCAGTGTGTTTGTTGAAGAAGATAAAGATGTTGGGTTGGATGGGATCCCTCATTAACAAGAACTGGCTGGAGCGGGATCGTCCCGGACATCCTCGGGACTGCAGGAAAAGCAGATTCACGGTACAGCAATACTGTGTTCGTGTGTTCATAGACAAGTGTGAACAAATGGAGGATATACAGGCATTCAGAAGGTTTCTTTGCTGTTGGAGGATTAGTTATTCAGCATGACTAGCATTTGTTGTTGGGTCAAGACTGATTGCTCATGTTGCTATTCAGTATTTATCATTCAGTTTCAGCCTCTGACTTTCTTTTCCAAGCTCCAGGCTTGTGGTCAATCAGCCAATTAACATTTAGTATGATGACAAGTGTGGTTTCTGTGCACCACACACTTTCTTGAAGAATTATTATTATTATTATTATTATTATTATTATTATTATTATTATTATTATTATTATTATTTTGAATGGATAACCACTAGGATGGTATAACAAAATCAAAAGGCTGGTCTTATTGTTTAAATTTTCAGAATAATGTCCTTCCTCACACATACCTGTACATACATACACTTTACAGTACAATGCATTGTAGTGTCTGTACTTTAAAGTATAAATGATGTCTTTTAAATGTATTTTTTTCTGTTCACCAGAGCTTCATATATGTATTTATTTATTTTTCAAAATACCATTTATTTTATTTATTACTTTTATTTTTTTAATTATTACTTTTATTTATTTTAAAAATAACTGAAATGCTAGACTTGCTAAAATATACCCTTCTGTCAGCGATGCGTGTAATAGGTGCAAACAATCACCAGCGGATCTCATCCATATGTTGTGGGAATGCCCCAAATTATTTGTTTATTGGACTAAAATATTTAAAACTTTAAAAGATGCATTCGGCATAGATCTGGATACAAATCCACTTTTGGCCATTTTTGGGTTGGCAGTAGATGCCAACCTTTCAGTAATGGTCCAAAAGGCTTTAGCTTTTACTACTTTAATAGCGAGACGTCTTACTCTTTTAAAGTGGAAACATGTCACTCCACCATCTTTTGATGCATGGATAAAAGAAGTGTTTACTTGTATTAAATTGGAAAAGATTAGACTATCACTTACTGGTTCTTTAAAGACCTTTGACAAGTTGTGGCGCCCCTTTTTAGATTATCTACTAGCAAACTCTCTTGATTCTTAAACTGAGCAATAACATAGGAATAAAAACATATTTATTATTTATTTTCATCTTTAGTTGTTTTATTTTTTTTTAACCTTTTTATCATTATGGTTAGTTATTAATTTTATTTATCATTATTATTATTATTATTTTATTTTTTTGTTTTGCTTTTCTCTTAATGAGAAGTCAGATGCTGTTGAGGGAGGGAAATGTTCAACTGGGGTTGGGGTAGGGTAAACACTAACATGGATGGATAATTATAAAATAACTGTTATAGTTGATATTCCATGTAAAAACCTAATAAAAGAAATTTGAAAAAATAACAGAAATTTTATTGTAATTTAAATACAATTTAATTGTTTTCTGTATGTTTTAAAATTAAATTTATAAATTATAATTATGTATAACAATTTTAAATTTTTGTTGTTGAAAGGCAGAATTATTTTAATTACATTTTTATTGATGTTGAAAAATTAATGAATGTTTGATTATTTTTTAATCATCATTAATTATGATTGCAATTTAATAATAATCGTTTTCTATTCCTGTTTTCAAATGTAATTTATTTAATTTTGTTAAAAAGCTGAATTATTTTAGCTTCATTGATCCAGTCTCCCGTGATCCTTCAGAAATCATTTTAAAACTACAGATTTGCTGCTTTAGAAACGTTTTTGTTGATGTTAAAGATAACAAAATTAATATAATTGCAATTTAAAATAGTTTTCGGTGTCTGTTTTAAATGTAATTCATATGTTTTGTTTATTTGAAATCATTTAAAAATACTGATTTGCTGCTTAAGAAACTTTTTATGATGTTGAAGATGAAATATTGGAGATGAAATTGAAATATTATTGCAATTTCAAATAACTGTTTTCATTAATCCAGTCTCACATGATCCTTCAGAAATTTAGTAAATTCTGATTTGCTTCTTAAACTTTTTTAATAATCAAAAAAACAAAAATATTATTGCAATTTAAGATATTTTTTTCTGTTTTAAAGTGTGATTTAGGTTTTTGTATTTTGTTAAAAAGCTGATTTTTCTTAGCTTCATTAATCCAGTCTCACGTGATCCTTCAAAAATCATTTAAAAAATACTGATTTGCTGCTTTAGAAATAATTTTTCATTGATGTTGAAGATAAAAATACATTTGAAATATTATTACAATTGTCTGTTTTAAAATGCAATTTATTAATTTCTTTGTTGAAAAGCTGAATTTTCTTAGCTTCGTTAATCCAGTCTCACGTGATCTTTCAGAAATAAGTTAATAAATTCTGATATGCTGCTTGTAATTTTTTTATTGCCATTAAAGATATAAAAAAAAATGAATGCAATATAAAATAGTTGTTATCTATGTCTGTTTTAAAATAATTAATTTTTTTGTTGTTGTTGTTGAAAAGCTTCTTGAAAATTCAGGTTTGCTGCTTAAGAAACATGTTTTTTATTGATGTTAAAGAATAAAAATTAAATTGAAATATTATTGCAATTTCAAATAATAGTTTTCATTAATCCAGTCTCCCCTGATCCTTTAGAAATCATTTAAAAAATACAGATTTGCTGCTTAAGATTTTTTTTTTAATGGATGTTGAAGATCATTGTGCTGCTTAATTTTTTTTGCTTTGAAATCTGATCTCTCCATGTTTTTGTTTTTACTGGAAAACACATTTGCATGAAAGCATGTGCGTGTGTGTTTATGCAAATACTAACAAATTCATCATAACCAGCAACTGTTATTATCAGTTAGATTAATAGATTATGTAGTGCTTGTAAACACTGCCTGCCTCTTGGTGTTTTTATGGGCAGATGAGCTGTTTGTAGACGCCGATAATAGCCATTTATTATCAGTCATTCAGCATCCAGTATCTTGTGTCGTTTATCTGCAAGGAGTGTAATCCTGGTCTGACCCTGTGACCTGTGGCCTGTTCACTGTAATCTCATTTGTCATAACACCAAGTGTGTTTGTGACCCTGAGGATTTGGTCATCTGAAAGTTCTGCTCATCTGACTGAATGCTTGGAAATTTAGTTGTCCCCTTTTACTCCTGGTATTAGAGTTAAGTCAAGTCGAGCTTTATTGTCATTCCGCTACATGTGTGGACATACAGAGGAATGAAACGTCGTGTCTCGCAGGAAAACGGTGCTACATAAATTAATCATAAACACAAACACAACACTAGACATACTGTAAGAGCTATTTTTTTTTTAAAACCTGTGCATAACTAATATATTCTATAAGATACTTCACTATACACATAAGACAGGCTATACAAGTACTTTTACATGAGACCGAACAATGTTGTGCAGGATATTATGCAAGAGAGGTATTTAAGGTTTGATATTGTTCAAAAGTGTTATTTAAGGTTGAAGCAAGCAGTACAAGATGATTGTGGTACATTTATAGTGAACATCGTTTTCCTTATTGAGTCCTTGTAGTTAGAAAGTGTCTATGGTGCAAATATGCAACCTGGTGCAAGAATTAGAGAGATGAGAGGGTGTCTTTTTTTTTTTTTACAGGTGGTTTGTCAAGCCTACTCACCTGTATGAAGCACAATTGGAAATACACAATGTTTCCAAAAAACATGGAGTGATTAGGAAAGTGTCTATAGTGCAAATATGCAACCTGGTGCAAGAATTAGAGAGATGAGAGGGTGTCTTATTTTTTTTACAGGTGGTTTGTCAAGCCTACTCACCTGTATGAAGCACAATTGGAAATACACAATGTTTCTAAAAAACATGGAGTGATTAGGAAAGTGTCTATAGTGCAAATATGCAACCTGGTGCAAGAATTAGAGAGATGAGAGGGTGTCTTTTTTTTACAGGTGGTTTGTCAAGCCTACTCACCTGTATGAAGCACAATTGGAAATACACAATGTTTCTAAAAAACATGGAGTGATTAGGAAAGTGTCTATAGTGCAAATATGCAACCTGGTGCAAGAATTGGAGATGAGAGGGTGTCTTTTTTTTTTTTTTTTACAGGTGGTTTGTCAAGCCTACTCACCTGTATGAAGCACAATTGGAAATACACAATGTTTCCAAAAAACATGGAGTGATTAGGAAAGTGTCTATAGTGCAAATATGCAACCTGGTGCAAGAATTAGAGAGATGAGAGGGTGTCTTTTTTTTACAGGTGGTTTGTCAAGCCTACTCACCTGTATGAAGCACAATTGGAAATACACAATGTTTCCAAAAAACATGGAGTGATTAGGAAAGTGTCTATAGTGCAAATATGCAACCTGGTGCAAGAATTAGAGAGATGAGAGGGTGTCTTTTTTTTTTTACAGGTGGTTTGTCAAGCCTACTCACCTGTATGAAGCACAATTGGAAATACACAATGTTTCCAAAAAACATGGAGTGATTAGGAAAGTGTCTATACTGCAAATATGCAACCTGGTGCAAGAATCAGAGAGATGAGAGGGTGTATTTTTTACAGGTGGTTTAAGCCCACTCACCCGAATGGGACATACATAAAGGGGACTTATTTTGCAAAAATCACTTTTGTAAGTGGTTTAAACACCAGAGTCAGTGCCAAGAGTCAGTAAATATAACCTGCTTCTAAAGCTAAAAATGTATTAATTTATTTTTTATGTAATCACACTTGATAAAAACAGTCTGCAGAAACACTTTGACATTTTCCCTTTGTACAACGGAGAAAGCTCCGCCCACTAGTGACCATCTCTCCCTCATTAGCATTCTCATTAGAAGTTAGTCTTGTTTTTGAATCTGCCACTATGCTGACACATAGGCATCTGTAGCTCCGCCCTCTTTTGAAAAGAGCATGATCTCATTTAAATTTAAAGCAACAGGCACCAAAATGGCACTATTTGGATCAAAGCCTAAAAGGGGAAGTTTCAACAAGTTCTAAAACATTATTTGTGTTGTATTATGAGCTGAAACTTCACACACACACACACACACACACAAACTCTCTAGTCTAGGGACATCAGAGACTTATTTTACGTCTTGCAGAAAACTATAAAATAGGTCCTCTCAATGATCTGTTTTTGTCACTGTACAATCACAAGTGGATGACATTAAAAACATGGTCTAAAATGTCCCCTTTCAGAGTTGGTTAAGAATCCATTTGATCAGATTGCTTTCAGAGTGCAAAGGCTCATTAAGGGAAATACATTCGAAGAGAGATCGCCTTCTGTCTGGCTACTGACCAAACATGTGTTTGTTGCAAGACGTGTTGTGAAAAAGCTCACCAAAACAAAGTATTCATTCTTCATCGCTCCGTACTGAAACGTGGATTACGATGGAAATCCTACAATAGCTGCCACTTACAGTGCATGCTTTTCATTGCATAATTCTTGAGTATTGTACTGAATGCTTTCACTGAAGTGGTAAAGAACGTCATAATATCTGAGCACAAGCAGTGATTTGGATTTGAATCCAGTTTAATACAACATGAACACAGGGACATAGTTGGATAATTGTCTGAAGTGGTAAAACAAAGCTAAAACAAATGTAATTTTTAGTTTTTTAATTCAATAATATTTAATCCATGTACAGTAGGTGATATTTAATACGAGCATTACCGCTGCGCCTTGTACCGCCGCCGCTCTAAAGGAGTAAGAACGTGTTTTTCAGGTATGAGTTGCTGTTTGTGACTATGCCACCAGGGGGCACAAAGAGACAGGATGCGAACGGTCAGAAATAGCCTATACAGTAGCTGCAAATACCATGCTATTTCTGAATAAAGATAAACAATGAAACAAAGCATTATAGTTTCATTATTAGTCATTAAAAACTTAAACTTAACTTAGAATTAAAGAAATAAAAGACAACTAAAATGAAAGTACAAACATAAATACAAATAAATAGGCCTAAATAAATAGTGTTTTAGCCTAAATATAGAGAGATGTACAGTGTTTGTTATTTTAAAGGGATAGTACTGAGACTTTTAATTTCCGTTTTCATTTACATTTTCGTTGTTGATTTATATTTTACTATCTCATTTTAGGTCTCAATTCCTGTACATAATAATAAATCAATAATTAAATAGGCCTAAACAAAATTATATTTTAATGGAACACATTACATAAGGTACAGTACACATACAGTACTGTCCTATCTAGTATTGTGAAAAGGCAAAGCTAAAAATATATGGTTAAAGTGCCACCCTGCGACCAAAAGGCGCATGTAGGTACCTCTGCAGCGATGTAAAGAATGGTGGCAGATGGGAACATTTTGAAGTGGTGACATCTGAATTTTTTTAACATAACTAGAACATCTATAATGAACTCAACAGAGTTATTAATCTTAAAAGTTAACACTTGAAGGGGTGTTCAAAAGACTTTCATGAAACCTTCGAAATCATGACATGACACAATTATTATGTGACTTGGCTCATGACATCTGTTATTAAGTGTCATTTTCTTAGTTATGTTTCAATGCAAAGATGACATTGTTTGTTTTAAGACAACTTGACAAATATATACATCACAACCAGTCTTTACCTTGCTCTTTACTTAACTTGACCATTACCAAGACAACATAACTTGTCATAAATTTGTCATGAGGTCATTATGATTGTCATTAAGAATTTAATTAATTTCATTAATTGAAAATATTTTAATTAATATGTCTGAGCAAATTACTCTTAATGACAGTTGACGTAAGCATGCATAAAATCACATTCATGACATGTCATGTCATGATTATAAAGGTTTTATAACGGTCTTATAAACACCCCTTCAAGAACAGTGTTTCAGAATCAGAATCAGATAGAGCTTTATTGCCAGGTATGTTCACACATACGAGGAATTTGTTTTGGTGACAGAGCTTCTACAGTGCAACTGGATTACAGAGACAGGACAAAAAACAGAGAATAAATATATTTAAAAAAAAAATAGAAGTAGTGAGTGTAAATATACAGATCGACAAGTGTATGTACGTGTATGTTACTATTTACAACGTTATATGTGCAGCTGTTATGTGCAAATTGGCATGTAAAGTGTGTTGTTAAATAAGTGTATATGTGTATTAAAGTGTATGGCAAGTAGTGATGTTGGTTCCACAATTATTATCATCAAGTGTTCATGAGATGGATTGCATGAGGGAAGAAACTGTTTCTGTGTCGGGCTGTTCTGGTGCGCAGTGCTCTGTAGCGTCGACCAGAAGGTAAATGTTCAAAGAGGCAGTGTGCTGGGTGTGAGGGGTCTAGAGTGATTTTGGCAGCCCTTCTGCTCGCTCTGGTTAAGTACAGTTCTTGGGGAGTAGGAAGGGTTGTAACAGTGATTCGCTCAGCAGTTTGAACTATTCGACGTAGTCTTTGGAGGTCGTATTTATTAGCTGAGCTAAACCAGACAGTTTATTGATGTGCAGATGACTGATTCAATGATGGAGGTGTAGAACTGTTTCAGCAGCTCCTTTGGGAGGTTAAACTTCCTCAGCTGATGAAGAAAGTACAGCCTCTGTTGAGCTTTTTTGACAATGGAGTCAATGTGAGTGTCCCACTTCAGGTCCTGAGAGATTGTGGTGCCCAGGAACCTGAATGACTCCACTGCTGCCACAGTACTGTCCATGAGGCTCAGTGGGGGGAGAGCAGGGGGGTTTCTCCTGAAGTCCACTTTCAGTGTGAACTACTTTTTTCTTTCTTCAGTTTCATTTGTTTAAGTTAGGTGTCTCGTACACTAAATGTTTTGGGTTCATTTCAATATTTATTTTGTCTTGAGTTTAGGGCTTAGCTTTTAAAGATCGTTTTATTTATTAATTTCTTTGATTTGGCTAACACACCTATTTTTGTTTGTGTTAAATATTGTAAATATCTTTTTTGCATTATTAATCATTTATATGTTAATCTCTTTACCAGAAAAAAGGGCAAATACTATATTTAATGTCTCACTCGCAAATGTTAAGATGCCAAGCCTTTTAAACATCAAACACAATTACTACATGCTAGTGTTGTCACGATACTGGAATTTGATACCAATCGGTACTGAAATTTTAAAAACGTTCATCTCCCGCTAACATTTCAGCTCTGTTGCTCAACAGAAAGGACTGTGATTGGCCATGAAGGTCATCAGTACACCGAAATCACCGCTGTTTACTGAGTGTAACTAGATATAGGGACATTGGAGCGTTTTAAAGCCTTGAAGATCAGCCAATTCATAGTAGTCATAGTAGTCATAGCTTGGCTACTAAATCCGACCTCCGAAGACTACGTCGAATAGTTCAAACTGCTGAGCGAATCACTGGTACAACCCTTCCTACTCCCCAAGAACTGTACTAGTGCGAGCAGAAGAGCTGCCAAGATCACTCTGGACCCCTCACACCCAGCACACTGCCTCTTTGAACTTTTACCTTCTGGTCGACGCTACAGAGCACTGCGCACCAGAACAGCCCGACACAGAAACAGTTTCTTCCCTCAGGCAATCCATCTCATGAACACTTGATGATAATAACTGCGAAACCAACATCACTACTTGCCATACACCTTTATACACAAATATACTTATTTAACCACACACTTACATGCCAATTTGCACATAACAGCTGCACATATAACGTTGTATATAATAATAAACACGTACATACACTTGTCAATCTGTATATTTGCACTCACTACTTACTTCTATTTTTTAAAATATATTTATTATCTGTTTTTTGTCCTGTCTCTGTTATCCTGTTGCACTGTAGAAGCTCTGTCACCAAAACAAATTCCTCGTATGTGTGAACATACCTGACAATAAAGCTCTTTCTGATTTTCTGATTCTGATTTTCATCAGCAGATCACTGGTATGTCAGCTTATAAACACACCAGCTGATCTTTGGGGGTTTAAAACACTCCAGTGTATCCTTGATCTACACTCAGTAAATAGCGGTGAGTTCGGTGAACTGTTGACCTTCACATGCTCAACAGCGCTCAAATGTTAGCGGGAAATGGACGTTTTTAAAAATGTATCGAATTCCAGTATCGTGACACTACTACATGCATGCACACAAACAAACACACACTCCAAAGAAATGCTTTTCTTACCAAATAGTGAAGAATTCCTAATCAAGAAGCATTTTCGTCTTGTTTTAAGAAATAAAGTGTCAAAATGAAGTGAGTTTTACCCTTAAAAGAAGCTGAATAAACCGCCAATGTGCCAAGCAAAACAAACTAGATTTTCCTTTTGACATGTTTATTTTGCTTAACCCATTTTCAGATTATTTGGCTTGTTTTAAGGAAAAACTCACTTCATTTTGACACTTTATTTCTTAAGACGTGACTGTTTTTCTTGTCTAAAAATGCTTCTTGATTTAAGAATTTTTAGATATTTGGACTAGAAAGAATACTTTTATTCAGGATTCCATTGTTTAAATCTCTTGTATGTTTCTGTGTGTGTGCAGCCCGTCCAGCGGTGTGGTCTGCTCGGCCCTGCGGTCATGTACGGCACACGAAAGACCTGGGACGTCGGCCACACCCCCTGCCTGCAGGAGCTCTGGAACAAAGACATCTCATTGGACGGTAAGCACGGTCACATGACTATACTTCAAAACCGGTGTGGCAACATTTTTCAGAGGATAGCAGGAATGTTTGAGTGTGTGTGTGTGGAGCAGCGGAGAGGAAAAACACACAGAGCAGACGTCAGATTGAGGAGAGAGCGAGAGATGCATTCTTGCAGAAGGAATAAAGGAGATCAACGTGCACTCTTTCCTTGTACAGAAGAGTCAATCTCCTTAAAAGCGAGAGGAGGGCTTGAACACTAGGACTGTTGTGTTTTGCTGGAGGAAAAAATGTATGTGTGTTAGAGCTGCACAGGATGATATAACAACAGGCACATTGATTGTGTGCCAGACAAAGACCCAAATGGACTTAAATGGGAAGCAGACAAAGAGGAAAAACAGGGAAATGTCGAGACGACTGGTTTTCACAGTGATGCGGTGACAGGTTTGCATTCAGTCTGACACTCTTCCACTGCTGTGTCAACATTTAACTCATCAGTGTAAGTGTGACCGAAGTAATAAAATGATAGTTGTTTTTTTATAACGTTCAGGGCTAGATTGATATATCCATGTTAATGCTTCACTCGCAGCAGGTTGTTATCTTATCATGTTGTGGGATACTGTGACGCCCGCAGGACCTTAACCTGATTGATGATCGCTGCAGTTTTTTTGCTAAAAGAGACTGAAGAACTAGTTATTTTCCCCCATTACAGAGAAATCATCAGCTGTTTTTTGGTGTTAAATAACGTCTTAAGCTATGATGCTTCTAAAAGTCTTGAAAAGGATGCTTGCTGGATTTCATTGATAGTGAAAGTTTTTTTTTTTTTTTTTTTTTTTACCAATTTTTTGGGAAGTCTGTCTTGGATTTGAAGAGGTTGTTCACCTAAAAATGAAATTTACAGTATAACTTTACTTTAAGTGGACACGTCATAAAGTGAATGCGATTTTATGCATGCTTATTACTTTGCAATTAAGTGTCATTCACTAAGTTATGACATTTGAATGCAAGATAACATTATGGCAACTTGACAAACAAACAAATACATCACAATCTGCTTTTGCCTTTGTCTTGACAACTTACCATTATTCTAAAATTTTATTTATTTTTTATTTATTATTTACTTATTTATTTTTTTTTTTACTTTTATTTGTTCATTTTTTACTTATTTATTTTTGCTTGCTTATTTTTTATTTCAATTTTTTTTACTTTATTTAATTTTTTATTTTTGTTTTTTACTTTTTATTTATTTTATTTATTTTAATTTTTTACTTATTTATTTTTTTTACTTTTTATTTATTTTTTCTTATTACTTTTTATTTATTTTTACTTTTATTTATTTTATTTATTTTTATTTTTACTTTTATGGTGATTTTGGTTTCATTTCTTATTATGATACCTAATTATACAATTTATTAATATTAATAACACTTTTCATATGTCACTGTTGTTGTACAGCGAGTTCTCTGGATATCCTGATGAGTGATGGTGAAGAAGAAAACTCCTTCCTCTCATTGCCCAACTCTGTGCTTCAGCGCCACTGTTTGACCTCTGACCTCTCAGAAACGGGCACCTCAGAACAGCAGCAGCAGCTGCTGATACAGGTATGACCCAGCTTCTGCAGTTTGATAAGACCTTCCAGCTGCAACCCAGTACTGGGAATATATATATATATATATATATATATATATATATATATATATATATATATATATATATATATATATATATATATATATATATATATATATATATATATATATATATATATATATATATATATATATATATATATATATATATATATATACATATATACATACATACATACATACATACATACATACATACATACATACATACATACATACATACATACATACATACATACATACATACATACATACATACATACACATATATATATATATATATATATATATATATATATATACATATATATATATATACATATATATATATATATATACATATCTATATTATTCAGAAAGGTGTATACATTTTGATGAAAAGTCACCTGGTAAGACTTTTGTAATATTATGGACTTATGTAATTTGGGAATGCACCAAAATGAAAATTCTGGGTTGAAACTGAAAATTCTGAATGCACCTGGCTGAAAACTGAAACATAAATGCTTTTGTAATTCTTTTTATTCATTTATTTTGGCTAATTTTTATTTTATTTTATTTTATTTATTTTTTAATTTTTTTATTTATCTATTTTATTTCCAAAATCAGATTTTTGGAAAGTATGACCTGCCAATACCAATTTTTGCAAATAGCAATTTTCTGTGATATAATTATTATCGTATAATATAAAATAGAATATTATAACTGTTCTTACTATAATTTACAGCATATATACAAACTAATACATGCATATTGCATTTTTTTAAAATAAAAAAATGTTTCATAACTATTTAATAATACATTTAAATTTAATCCGTCTTAAATTTCTATAGCTCTTTTACAATGTGAATTGTGTAAATACAGTAAATGTTTGAATTATTTAAAATGGTATAAAAAAATACAGTTTAACAATATTTTTAATATTGCATGAATTTTACTTACATTTTTACTACAGATTTCTTCCAGCTGTTTTCTTCTTTTCCGGCAGACCTTTTACACAAATCTTCCAACTACCCTATGGCGTTATTTCAGTGACAAATGTCGTAAGCGCAGTATACAATTCAAGATCGCATTCATGTAATACGAGTGTCCGAGTCTGTTTGCTTGCATGCCGATTTTCTCTGTTCATGCACAAAACTTCTTGCACGCCTTCAAATATACGCTGCTCAAGTGCAGATTTTCTTGTACACTCTCAAATAAACGCTGCTGAAGTGTGATTATGTAACTAGTATATCTCCAACATTTATTAGATTTGCTGGCAACATTTATTAATGTCTCCAATAGACCTCCAGAATGGCATTGATGCGCCCTGAAGTAAAGTGAAACGGCTATAAACTCCAGCAAGATAAAGTCATTGTATGCAGAACCACAGACCTTAATTTATAAAGTATAATTATGGAAACTGAGTTCATCTTAACTGACAGCACATTGTGTTTGCGGCCTCGCACAGTCCTGTTCTGTTAGCATGTAATCTTAGGGCTTAACAATAACGCACAGTTCAATTCACCTTTATTTGTATAGCGCTTTACAATGTAGATCTATCAAAGCAGCTTCACATAAGAGATCATAGTAAATTGAAACAGAGTAGTTCAGTTTTCAGTGTTTAAGTTCAGTTTAGCTCAGTTCAGTGTGGTTTAATATTCACTGCTGAGAGTCCAAACACTGAAGAGCAAATCCATTGATGCGCAGCTCTGCAGATACCGAACCATGCAAGCTAGAGGCGACAGCGGCGAGGAAAAACTTCACCAATTGGCGAAGTGAAGAATTAAAAAGCACTGCTTTATATACATAAAATTTGCTCTATTATAATTCACTTACCTATTGATAAGTTTTTGGTGCGATTTATATATTTAAAAAAGAAAAGAAACGAAACAGCATACTAAATGTTTTGAATGAAAGCTGCAGTGTAGCCGTGGCGGGACTAATTTTGGTGTGCCGCCCCTCCATGGAAGAATGAATGTAGCGGAAACCTTTATTCTTTTATAATGACACGCGTTCAGTTTCTTGAGTAACAAATCAACATGTTAATCTGTTTTCTGAAGGATTGTATGACCAAAGGATCTGAAATAATGCATATTGAAACTCAACATCTCATCAAATAAATATAGGAAATTAGATTATATGAAACGATTCACCATATTACTTTTTTATAGTATTTTGATCAAATAAATTCAACCTTGGAGAACATAAGACACTTACTTTAAAAACTGAATCTGTTTTTGCCAGATCTCTGCATTCAGGAGCTGGTTTCTATGCAAGTGGCCTGTGTTTTCTAGCTGTGTGATCTTTGCGTAATTGGTTTTGCAGAGTTAATAAATCACAGCTAACAGGCAGCGCTGCCTTTGTGCTCTGTGTTTAAACAATGTTATCAGCTGTTAGAGTTCTCAGTTGAGCTGCTTACTCAGGATCTCTGTAAATAACCACAGGTTCTGTGTTTTTAACTCTGAGATTTTCTGCAGGCAAACCCCATTTCGGTTAATTCACTAGATTGCCTGCTATTTGCTAATCTTGTAATGCTCTTGTTTCGTTATTTCGTTTCGTATCAGATCTCTAAAAGTATATTTCTTTAGTTATTAATAGTTCATCATCATCATCATCATTATTATTTACAATATTTTATTAACATTTATTATGTATGTATTTTCTTCTTTTCTTTCTTATTTATCAATTTTATTTATTTATTTTCTTTTCTTTTTATTATTTTTTATTTATTTATTTTCTTTCTTATTTATTGTTGTTTATTTCTTTTCTTTAGTTTCTTCTTTATTTTTCTTTCTTTCTTTTTTATTATTATTTTATCTATTTACTTAATTTCTTTATTTTCATTCTTTATTTTATTTTCTTTCTTTTCTTTATTTTATCAATTTTATTTTCTTTATTTCTTTTATTATTTTTTTTTCTTTTCTTTAATTTAAATTTTTCTTATTTTCGTTATTCTTTTTTTCTTAGTTTCTTTTTATTATATATTTATCCATTTACTTATTTATTTTCATCTTATTTTATTTTATTTATTTTTCTTTAATTTATTCATCAATTTTGCTTATTTATTTATTTTCTTTCTTTATTTCTTTCTTTTCTTTTTTCTTTATTTTTCTGTCTCCTTTCTTTCTATTTTATTATTATTTTTATCTATTTACTTTATTCTTATTTTCTTCATTAATTTCTGTATTTTATTATTTCCCTTATTTTCTTTTCTTATTTTATTTCTCTTTAAATTAAAAACAGTTTCGAAGGATAGTTGGTTCTTTGGGCTGCTTGCTGTAATGAAACAAATCTTTGCATATTTTGAAGGCAATGTTCAACAACAAACTGATAATTGTTTGTTGGTTTGTTGTCATGGGTTTCTGTATGTTATTATAGAGCGCATTAGTGCCTGTCCAACCTCAACCAGCACTGGTTTCCATAGGGATTTTTAAAAAAGGCTTTGTTAAAGCATTACAAACACGACAGACATCAACTACGAGAATCACAAAATTATAAACTTTGATTTGAAGAAAGTAAATTTTTAAAAAATCTGACAAAAAGACAAGACGAATTGTGAGTGCATAGCTAAACTTTCTACTCAAACATATACGGAGGGATTGCATCAAATTTACATAAATGAATGTATTTGAATTATGTAATTTATTTATAATTAATTATTTTATTATATTTGTTAAATTTATGATTTTCATATTTATTTTAATTAGTTTATATTTATTATTTATATTTATGCATTGATTTTTATTTTATTTTTTTATTTATTTTTTTCATTTGTATTTTTTTATATTACATTTTTTTATTTATATTTGTTTGATTTATTCATTTTCATTCATATTTATTTATTTATAAATAATATTTTATTTATATTTGTTAAATTTATTGATTTTCATATTTATTTTAATTAGTTTATATTTATTTATTTATAATTATGAAATATTTATTTATTTATTTTCATTTAAATTTGTTTATATAATTTTTTTTATTTATATTTGGTTTGATTTTATTCATTTTCATTAATATTTATTTATTTATAATTAATTATTTTATTTATATTTGTTAAATTTATTGGTTTTCATATTTATTTTAATTAGTTTATATTATTTATTTATTTTTATTTATTTATTTTTATTTTTTTATATATATTATATATATATATATATATATATATATATATATTCATATAATATATATATTATATATATATATATATATATAAATAAATAAAATGTTTGTATTTTTTTTTTATATAATTTTTTTTTTCTTTGTTTATTTTTATTTATTTTCATTAATATTTATATTTATTTATTTATATTTGTGTGTATTTTTATTTATTTATTTTCATTTAGTGAAATTATTGTTTTACCACATGTTTGAGAAGTAACAATAAAGAGCCTACTCACAAACCTTCATTTTACATCTACACAATCGTGAGAAAATCGTGATCTTGATTTTAAGCAAAAAATATTGTCATCTCATTTTGGCTAGAATCGTGCAGCCCTAATTGCAAGATCAGATCTTTCTAAAATCATGCAAGCCCTACATGTACCTTAAACTGTCATCAATTGACTTGTCTAGTGCTTTTCTTCAATGCTGCATTATGCCACAAGATGCAACATACAGCAGTTCCCTTTTACGTCAGAACTGGGTGGTAACTTGCACAGCTGCCCCTGCTCTATAGATATGAAAAAAATTAGCTCGTCTAGAGTTACATAACATGATCCAGTGTGTGTTATTAGAGCTACATTATCGGTGCAGTTCAACTCTCTTTGATCTCCAAGGGTGGAGAAGCATCTCTGAAAAGGACAATCTAGTGACGGAGAGTGCTGGGCTTTCCAGTCTTTTCAACATACAGGAGGCTGTCCGATTGGCCGGACGCGATCACATGTCTGATTTGTTCAGCCCACTGCTTTTCAATGCGTTGACGGCTCTTCTCAATGCAAACAATAGTTTAGACATGGGTAGCTTTGTTATGAGCTTCTCTAGATCTATCCGTGTTGACCAGGCAGTGTTACCTGTATAGGTATGATGTTTTTTTTAGTAGTCAGAGCTTCAGGTTTGTGTTTTTTGGCTAAAATGCAAGATTTAAAACTAAAATGTCAGCTGTACAAATCTTCAAGAATAACTTCGTCTTAAAGAGCTGGTATGTGCCTGTTTATTGTTATTGAGATTGATTTAAAGAAAGTTTTTTTATTATTATTATTTATTATTATTTATGTGTGATCTGTCATGCACTGTAAAGAAATTCTTGCCCCCAAGATTTGTTTTTTAATTCAATCAAAAGAAACCTTTTCTATTCATCTCACTTGCATCAGTCCAGCTGACTTAAACTATTAAGTTAATACTTGGGTTTAAAACTGATTAACTCCTCAATATTATAAGTAACTGGACTTTTTTTGCCATATAATTTTTTTATAGTGGGCATCAGTGTCACTGTCAAGCCTCTCTTGTCATAAAGCGTATTTTATTATGATGTGAAATATTAAGACATCTAGACAAGTTTCTATACTCTGAGCACTTTGGATGTTTTATTTAATGTATCCTGATGAAGATTCAAGTTATCAACATTTGAACTAAAATCATATTAATGTAATTTTTACTTTTATCACTTTTTACTTTTAATGTCATTTTTTTTATTTATTTATATTATGTATTTTATATTTTTGTTTATTGTCATTAATTTTTATATTTGTGTGTGTAGTTCTATTTGTTTTATTTAGATTATTTATGTAATTTTACATTTGTTTATTTAGATTATTTATTTAGATTTAATTTTTATTTATAATGGTTTGTGTTTATTTTCATTTATATTATATTTGTTTGCGTTTATTTGTTTTATGTATTTTCATTTATACTTATGTATTTATTTATATTAAATTTTGTTTATAATTGTTTGTTTATTTTAATTTAAATGTATTTATTTATTATTTATTTATTTTATTTATATATATTTGTTTCACATTGATAATTTTTATTTATGTATTTTCATTTATATTTAAGTTTTTATTGTATTTATATTTATTTTTATTTATAATTTTTTAGTTATAAATTATTTATTTGTTTGTTAGCATTTAAATACTTCTGTATTTTCATTTATATTTATTTAGTATATTTTATTAGCATTTATTTATTTTTATGTATTCTCATTTATATTTATGTATTTATTTGTATTTATTTATTTATTTATTTATTATTTATTATTTTCATTTATATTTATTTATAAATATTGTTTGTATATTTACATATTTTCATTTATATTATTTTTATTTATTTATTATGTGTTTCATTAATGTTTTGTATTTAATTATTTATTTATTTTTGTATTAACTAATTGAAATATGAAGTTGTTATTAAAGTTGTATATTTTTTATCTATGTTGATCTTGCCATTAAAAGCCAAATGTTCCGGATGTGGCAATAAACAAAACAAAACAAAATAATTCACAAACTGATCCTTTCATTTCATCCTTTCTACTTCCCTTTTTTCTCTGACACCTCATTTTTGTGTCTCTTTCGCTGCCTTCTCACCATGTCACCTGTGCAACAGAGGGTTACTTTGTCCTGTTCCTGGACATCTGCCTATGTAATTCCCTCTGATTCTTTCTGTGTGCTTAGCTGCCAGCTGCTTTACCTCATTCTGACATCATCATTACATTACCGCAGTAAAGTCTCTAACATCTCTCCTTGCTTGCTCAAATGTCACAGCTAGAGGATTTGTAGTCTATCTGGGTTTCTGAACATCTTTTGCAAGGTAGCTTTTGCCAGTAGGAATAGTCGCTTACTCTGCTTTTTTTGTGTGTGGAAGTACAGTACATGAAATTTGCTTTACTGTACTGTAAGTCTTAATTTACTCTCATTCATGCTACTTCATATTTATTTGGCTAGCTGCTTTCTGTTAAAGCAAAATCTACAGTGACTAAACCTGCAGAAAAGTTTTATAAAGCTAATAATATACACTATTTATTGTACTATTTGCACTATTCTATGCACTATGTATTGTATTTATTGTACACTATTATTGAGATTTTTACGCTATTATTGATAAATGCATATTATTATTATATATTATTATTATTATTATTATTACTTATTATTATTATTATTATGCTTATTGTTATCATCACTATGTTGTTATTATTATTAATCATTCAGTATTTTTATTATTAGTAATAGTGTTTGTTGTAGTTGTTGTTTCATTATTATTATTAATGTTGTTGTTGTAGTATGATTTAATAATGTAGTATTATTATTATTTTTATTATTAATATATGTTAGTCGCTTTAGACAAAACGTCGCTCTTATGTTTTGTTATTAATATTGTAGTTGTGTTGTTGTTGTGTGTTTGTTGTTTATTGTTATTATTATTATTATATTTATGTTGTTTGATGTATGATTTAATAATTTAGTATTTAATGTATTATATTATTATTATTATTATATATTATTATTATGCAAGTCGCTTGAGACAAAGTTATTATTATTATTATTATTATTATTCAGTATTTTTGTTGTTGTTGTTCTTGATTTAATAATTTAGTATTTTATTATTATTTTATTATTATTATGTAAGTCACTTTAGACAAAGCGTCTGATTTATATTGTTGCTGCTATTATTATTGTATTATTATTATATATTCTTATTATTATATTATTATTGCTGCTGCTTATTTAATCATTCAATAATTTATAAGTAGTAATTTATTAATATTCATTATACAAAGTGTATTATTTTATTATTACTATTATTATTACTATTATTACTATATTATTATTTTGTATTGTATTTAAAATTGTTTATTGTATTATGCACACTATTATTAATAATAAATACACTAGTAGTAGTAGCAGTATTATTCTTATTATTTTTTATTATTATTGCTATTACTTTTATTATTGGTATTGTTACCATTATTATAGTTATTATTATTATTATTATTATTATTAATTATTATTATTATCATTAATTTTGTTATTATTATTATGTGTCATTCAGTATTTTTATTAGTGTTGTTGTTTGTTGTTTTATGATTTAATAATTTAATAATATTATTATTAGTAGTAGTAGTAATGTTGTTGTTAATATTATCATTATGTATATTTGTTACTATTAATTATTTAGTATTTTTTATTATTAGTGTAGTTGTAGTAGTAGTATTAGTAGTGTTGTTCATGTATAAGTATTGTTGGCATCGTGTGTTATTCTTTTGATCTAATAATTTTTTTATTTAATTAATATTATTATTATTTTTTTTTATTTATTATTATTATTATCATTATTATGTAAGTCGCTTTTGACAAAGTGTCTGATAAATGACTAAATGTATTTCTAGTATATATTATTATTTTCATATAATATTTGTGTTTTCCACAGAATGAAGGCAGTCATGTGGGTTTGGTATAATATTAGTACAGTAGGTTGAGTACAGTAATAAGGACTCATCATTGTAATGTTCTTCAGTAACCAGTTTGTTTCAACTTTAAAAAGTCCTCTATATTTTAGTTTAAAGACTGTTCTGCTAATCTGCCTTTATATTTGTCCTGTGTAAGTTCAGGTTGTTGTAGTCCGCTGGTGTTTGTGGTTGAACTTCACCAGGTCTTATTGTGTCTTTGCAGACGCTGCAGGAGAGAGTTGTGAGTTTCAGGCACGTTTGCGCAGTGAAGACGCAGCTAAAAGACTTCTGCTTCAGCGACTGCAGACTCACGATCACCAGCTCAACCAAGACAACCATCAGAACCAAGAGTATTCACCACATTACCAAGAAAATCAAGAGCAGCTCAGACTGCAGGCCGGCCAGCTCAACCAGGCTGCGTCTCCTACAGGTCAGAGAGTCTCTGTGGCACTATTCACACTGATAGTTGTTGTTGTTGTTATTATTATTATTACCTTTATTGATATCATTATTATTAATATTATTATTAATTGTTATTATTATTCAGTATTTGTTGTTGTTGTTAATAATAATAATATAATGACTAAATACTGGCTGATTAATAAATAAATAATACAGTGACTAAACCAGCAAAAGTTTTATGTAACCTAATAATATTCACTATTTACTATTTGCACTATTATATGCATTATGTATTGTATTTATTGTACACTTTATTGTATACTATTTATTGTATTTTTGTACACTATTATTACTAATTAATACACTATTATTATTTTTGCTTTTATTAGTGTTGTTGTTGTTGTTGCTGTTGTATTATTATTATTATTATTATTATTATTATTATTATTATTATTATTATTATTATTATTATTATTTGTTGTTGTTGTTGTTGTTGTTATTAATGTTATTATTGGTATTGTTATTATATTATTCAGTATTTTTATTGTTGTTTTTAGTTGTTGTTGTTGTTTTTTTATTATTATTATTATTATTATTATTATTATTATTATTATTTTTATTATTATTATTATTGTTATTATTAATGTAGTCATTGTTGTTATCATGATTTAATAATTTAGTATTTAAATATTATTATTATTATTATTGTTGTTATTATTACTATTATTATTGGTATTATTATTAATTGTTAAAATCATTAAGTATTTGTTGTTGTTTATATTATTAATAATAATATAATGAGGATTAAATACTGACCTATTAATAACTAAATAATAATAATTATTAATAATTGTGTATTTATTTAATAATTAAGCTTTTGCTGTTGTTAATAATAATAATAGTAATAATAATTTTTATTGTTGTTGTTGTTGTTGTTGTTGTTGTTGTTAATGTTTTTGTTGCTAATTATGCTAAATTCTACTAATACTGATTAAATAATGAAAAGTTCTTACAACTTTAACAACAACAATAAATAATTATAATAATATTAATTGTTATGATTGACAACAACCAACAACAGCATTATTATTATTATTATTATTATTATTATTATTATTATTATTATTATTATTATTATTATTATTATTATTATTATTATTATTATTATTATGTGTAGTATGCAGTAATGTTTTTATATTTATTAAGTCACAGTTTTATATTTTTGTCTGTATGTGTGTATCGCTTGAATTTATTTCTATTTCTATTTTTTTCCTTATTACTTTACTGTTTGTAGTAATATAAATGAACCAATAAAATATCGTATTGCATTTTAATAGTTAATACCTTATGTACATAATGTTTCTATGTATCATTTAATATTAATACTTTTATTACTTATTTTAATTTATCTTTAACAGTAATTTTCAAGTTGATAACTAAGAGGCTGCTTTGAAACCATCTCTTTAGTTTAAAGCACTATATAAATGAACTTATCATTAAGTGGTATCTTAAGCTGCTTGTCTTATCTTGTGGCCTAAAAATGAGAAAAGGCTGTTTTCATGGCTGTGTGTGTGTGTGTACGTATGTGTGTGTAGGTGTGAGGAGCTCTACTGCTTTAACCCAGAGGCTTGTGGATTTTCCTAAAAGTAAAGTTCACTCACCGGAGCGACTGCAGAAAGTGGAGGGGGAACAGCTCGCTGTCATTACAGGACTGCGCACACAGGTACGTGACCCACATACAGACAACAGCTCCGCTTTCCAGCCAGAGATCATTTACATTCTTCAGCCGACGCATGTAGTGACCTTTAATGCATCAATATTTATTGTTTCTGTCTGGTCTGATTCCAGCAGATCGATGTCTCGTGAGGGTGGACGTGTCAAACTTGCTGACTCATTTTTGTGAAGGAATTTGGCTCAATAATGCTGTATGTTTGTGGTGTTGTAGGTCAAAGAGCTGGAGGAGAAACTAGTGGATCAGACACAGGAGGTGGAAAGACTGCGCTCTGAGCTGGTGAGAGGATGAAACTGGAGAAATATTATTGTCTATTGTCTTATTACTACACATTTCTATTGATTTCTCAAGTACTTTAGACTGATCTAATTCAGTTTTTAAGATAAAGGGAGACTATTGTTAACCTGACGGCCTACGTTTGATCATAGCAGTGGAATGTTTTCCTAACGCCTTAAGATTAATAACCGGGACTGATCTCAAGTTTGAGATGCGTGTGGGTGTACAACCAAAACTGAAAATTCTGTTATCATTTACTCACCTTTCACTTGTCACAAACAGTTTTTGTTGAACACAAAAGAAGATATTTTGAAAAATGTTGTAACCCGGTTGACACTGACGTCCATAGTAGAAAAAATAAATACTATGGAAGTCACTGGGTACCTGTTCCCAGCATTTTTCCAAATATCTTTTTTTGTGTTCAACAGCAAAAAAAAAAAAGGTGTGTGGGACCACTTGAGGGTGATTTGAGTTTTTAATTTCGGGTAAACTATTGCTTTAAACTGTGAAATGTATCCCTGTAAGTAAGCTGATAGTTCATGAGACCTCATTCGCATCTGAATAATAATGTTAAATGATGAAAATGTAATAATAAAGGGGTTTATAAGGAAAGCATGATAAATTAATAAGACTGGAGTGATGATGAGGAAAGTTCAGCTTGGTTTTCACATCAATTTTATTTTACAATAGATTTAGATTGAAAACTTGTATTTTAATATATAATCACAACAGTAGGTATTTACAGCAGAGTCTTGAATGTGCCTTAAATATAAACCGTGCTCTTTTAAAAATAGGGTCAAAAATGTGAGAAGTACCTATTGCTTTTAATAATGTTTGTATGTAAAATGCGCATGAACCTCAGAGAATGAACGAGTGGAATGAATGAACAAATGAACAACTGAATGAATGTACAAATCAACAAACACATCGATGAAAGCACAAATGAACAAATGAATGGATGAATGAACAAATCAATGAATGAGCGAATGGGCAAACAAATGGACCAACGAATAGACAAACGAACGAATGACTGAACAAACAAACAAATCAATGAATGAATGAACTAACTATGAATGAACGAATGGATGAACGGACTAATGAATCAAGAAATGAATGAACAAATGAACGAAAAAACAAATGAATGAACGAACGAATCAATGAACAAACTAATGAAATAACAAACGAATGAATGAATGAATGAATAAACTAATGAACAAACAAATTAATGAATGGACGAATGAACCGATGAACAAATTAATGACAATTGAACGTACAAATCAATGAATCAATGAACGACCAAATCAATGAATGAACAAACAAATCAATGAATGAATGAAAGAGCAAATTAATTAACAAACGAAAGGAATGAATAGATGAATGAATGAGCCAATCAATGAAGGAACGAATGAAAGAACAAACAAATGAATGAAACGAATTAACGAGCAAATGAATAAATGGAGGAACGAATGGGCCAGCGAATGGACAAAAGAATGAATGAAGGAACAAATGAAAGAAAGATAGAACGAACAAATTCATGAATAAATTAACGAACAAATGAATGACTGAACGAAAGGAACGAACAGATGAATAAAGGATTAAATTAATGAAGGAACGGACGAATAAAAGACTAAATAAAGGCAGTTCATAACCCTTTTAAAGATCTTACATAAAGAGGTTTCTGCTGTGCACATATATATTTTGGTATGCCTACTGGGATGAACATTTGCTCTTAACTGATCAGAATGTGTTATCTTTTTAACAGTAATTGGCTCTATTAAAACCTAAAATCATTGCTCTATTGTAAATCCTCATCCAGAGAGCTGAGTCATTGTGTGTGTGTGTGTGTCTAGGGGGGCGACAGATCTGGAGAAACAGCTGGAGGTGCTGGAGAGTGAGAACCAGCGGCTCAAACAGGAGCTGAAGACCAGTCACACACAGACCAGCTGCTCTGCTGCCCGCTGCCCTCACAGCCAGGTAAACACACACACGTTAGCTTACTTCTATTGTAATGAAGTGACTGTTTTATACTAATATAAAAGTTTCAAATTTGGAGTATAGCTTTAAATCGATCCAAGGCATAAAACAATAATCATTATATACACTGCATCATCTGTGGTTTTCTCACTTTGTAGTCGGTTAAATAGTTGGTTTAAGGAACTGGACTTTCTAAACCCTGCCATTTTTAAAACCAACCTTTCTCTGATTAGTCTGATCTTGCCCAGTCTGCTTTGTCTGGCCTACCGCTAAGAGCAGTAGTTCCCACCTGGGGGTCACGACCACCACTGGTGATCCCCAAAGTTTATAATGGGTCATTACAGTTTAAGGGTTAGAAGTTCAAATAAAACATACCAATTTTATGATAAAAAAATTACTGACAGATTATTTAGCTATTTTATTAACCCTTGACAGCATAACACTACCTGACAAAAGTCTTGTCTTTGATCCCAGTTATAAGAGCAACAAATAATAACTTGACTTCTTGTAGATCATTTGTAAAAGTGGCAAAAGGTAGATTTTTCCTGATGAATCATCTGTTGAACTGCATCCCAATCATCGGCAAATACTGCAGAAGACCTACTAGAACCCGCATGGACCCAAGATTCTCATAGAAATCAGTCAAGTTTGGTGAAGAAAAGCTCATGGTTTGGGGTTACATTCAGTATGGGGTAGTGGGAGAGATCCGCAGAGTGGTTGGCAACATCAACAGCCTGAGGGTGTCAAGACATTTGTGCTGCCCATTACATCCACAGGATGGCGCTCCTTCTCATACTTCAGCCTCTACATCAAAGTTTCTAAAAGCAAAGAAAGTCAAGGTGCTCAAGGATTGGCCAGCCCAGTCACAGACATGAACATTATTGAGCATGTCTAGGATAAGATGGAGGAAACATTGAAGATGAATCCAAAGAATCTTGATGAACTCTGGGAGTCCTGCAAGAACGCTTTCTTTGCCATTTCAGATGACTTTATTAATAAGTTATTTGAGTCATTGCAGAGATGTATGGATGTAGTCCTCCAAGCTCATGGGAGTCATACACAATATTCATTGTTTTCCACTGCTCCATGACTTTATATTCTATACTGTACATTATTTCTGTTCAGTGACAAGACTTTTGTCTACGCAGAGTCAGACCTTACTGTCTTAATTAAATAATTAAAAATCAAGGCATGGTCATGTTTTATTTTGGTAAAATGAGTGTAATCTTGAGGCCTTTGCCTTTCATATAAGCCACTTCTGATACCAATTGATCAACTAGAAGTCAGGTTATTATTTGTTGTTCATAAAACTTGGATAGGTGACAAGACTTTTGTCAGATAGATTATGGTATTCTTCTGACTGTTGTTTTTGCTCTGTGTGTGTGTCAGGATGTGGAGGCCCTGCGTGGAGAGCTGTGCCGTAAAGATGAGCAGTGGCGTGAGCGCGAGCGGCGTCTGGCTGCGCTCGAGCTGCAGCTGCAGGACAGGAGTGCAGTGGTAGAGGAGCTTCAGCAGCAGCTAGAGGAAGCGGCACAGCGCAGACATGAGCTCCAGGAGCAGCTTGAGGAAGCATCAGGACACCAAAGCCTGAGCGACGAGCAGCTGAACACACGGCTCTGTGAGGACGAGGACACTCTGACTCGACACACTGCAGTGCCGCAGGTCAAGGTGACAGAATGATAATAATAATAATAATGAAAGTCATTTCAAAGCCTGTGCCCTATGGAGGCTGTATTGCAATATTTACAATGTTTATTTTGCTAGCACACATTGTAATTCTTTATTTAACAATTAATCCATGCTAAAAAAGTGTTCTTGTATTCTTCAATCCAAGTCTGAGCGTTTGCTTCTTGTTTGGAGTGGCGGATATTCTCCTTTTTTGCACAGGCTTAAGGTTAATGTTGCCAGATTATGATTAACAGTATAAATTACCCTGTCTAACCCAACAGGGAAAGCAAGCAACAATCAAGAATACATGATTATATGGTGTCAAGGACTTGCTATCAAAAAAATGTTAATGGGGCAAAAACAGCCCCGAACATAACAAAAGGGTAGTCAATTTGCCCAGAATTAATTGAATTTTTGATAATTTTCCAAAAAAAATTCTAAAACGTGTCAAATTTGTCCCCAAAAATCATTCCATTTGCCAAAACACAGAGAAGACTGTGCCCAAATTAAGACTTTAAATCACCCCAGAGTGGAATGAAAACGTCCCCAACAGCACACAAGGGTTAAAGTGTTTGTGTTTCTGCTCCTTCCTGCAGTATGTGACGAAGACCGTTGAAGTGGAGTCGGCTCAGTGTAAGCAAGCTCTGATGGAGGCTCAGGCTCGTAACACTGCCCTGCAGGAGCAGCTGAGTGTGCAGAGACAGCTGCTGCGAGAGCTGGAACAGCAGCTCCACGACTCCCAGAGAACCAGCAGTCAGCTCCGACAGCAGGTATCACTGCATTGACCTTGTCCTGGATTATCATGGTGATAAATGCTTCTCAACTCTCACCAGATGGGTTGTGCAAAACTAAAATAACTATAATTTGATACCCAAAAATGATCTATAATTTAATACGTGTAATTTAGGCATCTGTTGCAGTAAGAATAATAAACTCTGTTAAAGTATTTTCTCAAAACCCAGGTGTTTCAAATGATTTTGTTTTGCTTTTCTAATACAGACAGCATATTTCATTATATGTAGAGAAATTATATATATAATTTGTTTTTCATTAACTTATAGGATTTTCATATACTATATGACATTAATATAATATAATTAATATAATGATATGTTAATAAATAGAATAGAATGAATAAAATGAGCAGTTTAGTTAACATTAGTTGACATTTTAAAATGTTCTTCATTTGGGAAAGGTCTGCGCAAAGTTTTAATATTATAGTACTAGGGATGCTAGCATTTTTGCAGCCGATACGAGTACCAATTCTCTGTCATGGTTATCAGCCGATACCAAGTACCGAAGCACATTTTCCCTCTAAGTGTGATACTTAAGTGGAGATCTCACTCCTTACCTAAGAGAATAAATGAAAGATGTTGCATATAATTCCTTAAAACACGTCTCTTATAACTTTTAGTGTGGACATGTCATGGTCAGAAGGCAGCTTTACAGAAATAATAGATAAAACAGATGCAAAAACTGGTAAGAGAAATTACTAACAAAGCAATTTGGAAATGTTTGCAAATGATGGAAGAAGAATTTAACATGTCTCAATGATGTTTAGAGCACATATTTGGTGCATACAAAGTTAAAATGCACACAAATCCATTACTTTACTAAAAGGAAAAGCCCTGTAAAATACTTTTATTAACGTTTATTACAATGTGTATTACAATAAGAGATATTATTAAATATTCAAAATAATTTTCAGTTTTTATATGTCCTCTGCTTATAAACTCGTAAACAAGCACTTGTGTTCAGTTTATGAGATCAGCCAGATTAGCGAGTACCGATTGAGTCCATGAAATGTGATTATCGGCCGATACCGATCTCCTCACCATCGATCGGAGCATCCCTATATAGTGCTACTTTTAATTTATTTATTTTTTAGGCTTTTAATGTTCCACCTAATTTGATGCCTAAAATAATTTATTATGTGATACCTATAATTATACGGATACATGTTATTTAAGCGTTTGTTGCAAAAAAACCTAAGTAAACTCTGATATTTATGTAGCGTATTTTCTCGTTTAGTTTAAAGGTCTCAATGGTTTGTTTTCTGTATTTTCTCTTTTTATTTTTAAGGATTGTGTGAACGGGATATGAATTGGAATTGTATATTAAGTAATATTTTACATTACAGTTTTTTTTCATGAATTAATGAACAAAATGAGCAGTTTAGTTATTATTAATTGAAGTTTTAAATTATCTTCGTTGGAAAGAGCTGCACATTTACATTCTATAACTGCTTAATTTTTACCCCACTTTTAATTAATTTCTTTTTAAACATGTAATATTTTGCATTATTTTACATAATTTGATTCCTAAAATTATTTATAATTAGATACCTATAATTATAAGGATACCGTTATTTGCCGGATATGCCGTTTGTTGCAATAACAATAATTATTCTACATTATGCTGTAAATTTAACTACACATCGTCATTTCCCATCAGTATTTTGAGCATGACAGAAATCATAAGTTTCTGTATGCGTCTGTGAAGGAGGTGTTGTATCAGAGCAGGATGACGCTCTCTTTCTCCCCGTACGCTGCAGCTGAGGACTGATCGAGCTCGTCTGTATGGTCTGCTCTCCAAGGCAGTGGGTGGGGGAAACACAGAGGTCACTCTCAGGCTCTCAAAGGTCGGCCAGGTTACTCTGCAGGGGTCAGAGGTCAAAAATGTATCAGATTACTTGAAATGACGATTTTGCACAAATATACAGTACCGTTCAAAAGTCTTAGGCCACTAGTATTTTCACCAAAAAAAATGTTGGCTGATGCTCATTTTTGACCTACAAAACCCTGAAACTTTGCAGAGTAACTCACATGCCCCTCAGGGTCAAAATTATTCTATTTAACGCAGTATTGATGTCACCCCTGTTGTGTACTGTATATGTACTGATGGTGTGTGACCCTGGATACCCTTTTCATGCGTGACCAACAGCCCCCATCCACCCCACAGCTCCTCTTTCTCCTGCCTAACATTACATTAGATCAGTCTTAAGGGCTGATTTATACTTCTGCATCAAGCGCACGCGTATGGTCCGGCGCAGCCTTTGCAAGGTTCGCATAACCCTCGCTGTGGCTGTCGCCGACGCACCTCTCCCAAAATATAACTACGCATCACAGCGACGCATAGCACAAGCTCTGTGATTGGTCGGTTTGAAAGCAGTGACTAATGTGGGCGGTGCTGAGAACAAATCATCACCTTGGAATGATAAGGTTCCATCTGCATTCTGAATGATCTTGAGACATTGAGCTTCAAAGTTTTTGCATTCCATATAGCAAACAGAATGTGTATACATTTTTTTTTTATATAAAAAGTCTTAAATGTAAATAACTTCCCATAATATAAATAAGTTGTCATTTAATAAGAATGTTAATAACTCAATTTTGACAAATGTCAGATAAAACCTTATAATTCTAAGGTGACGAAATGGTGAGAGTGTTTACAAGTGTCAAGTCTTATGGAGGAGCTCCAGATGGAAACCTTTGGTTTGTGTTTACCTTATGATTAAAGTTGTTGCACGTCCACTGGTTTTCTGCCTCTAAATAACGAGTTTTAGCTATGTTACATTAAGGTAGCATTCAGAAAAAAACAACATGTTTTTAAAACCATCAAAATTTTCTGCAAAAGCGTTCCTAAGGTATGTGTAAGATTTTTATTTATGTTTTTTGTTTGGTTTTTAGGACAAAAGTATCTCCAGCAGAAAATATCCAAAGATGACGTTTTACTAGATGATGTTTACTCTTCCAAAATATTTTAAATGTTTCTTAAAACAAAATAAGTTGTGTTCAAAGGGGAAAAAGGTTTTTGTTTTTTACCCAGACATTTAAAAAGAACTTCTTTTAGAGCAGTAATCATAATACTGTGAAACCGTGATTGTTTTATCCAAGTAACACAAACAGCACGCAGAAGTATAAATGCACAGCTACACGCAAGGGATGCGCCATGGGTTACGCCGATCAGTTGATGCAGAAGTATAAATCAGCCTTAACAAAATCACTCAAGCCAGTATAGATGTCTTCACTAAATCTGTGTGTTTATTTAGCAAATAGGCAAGCAGTAGTGATCGACCATTATAAATTTTTGATACTATGATGGGTGATATTATGCAGTAGTCAATATATTTAAGCACATAATAGTAATAGTATGCTATAAATAGTGATGTCCCTATTCACTATTGCGTATGCATAGAATAAATGTATGCAAAAAAATTAAACGTTTACATTTGTTGTGACTTAATTTGCAGCATGACAATAAAAACGGTTTATAAGTGTTTCCTATATTGTTTTTATAGTCATAATCTAAAGTTACTTTGATATTTAAATATATTGTTCAGCTTCAAGAACAAAATTCCTATGACGCTTAGCAATACTGAGAGCACACCTGTATCTATAGTAACTAACTCCGTGTGTGTTCAGACTTTGCTCCTGTTTTCTGTGTACAAGAAACTTCAGTAAAAAGTTAGTTTTGTTTAATATTCAAGTTGCCAGTCATTGTTATTTGCTGCCAAGAGGAAAAATAGAACAATATTACTTAACATTTTCAAATTCCCTTAAATAATTTAGATTATTATTTTAGAGAACTGAATGGGGATATTATATAATAGTCAATATATTTAAGCATATAATAGTGGTAGTATACTATAAATAGTGATCTCATTTTTGCACTATTTAAGTAAATAATGTATGCATAGAAACTTCTGTGATTTAAAGTTTTCATTTATATTTCATAGATTAATCAGGTTGTTTTTTTAAATAAGATATAATTGATACTTTTGATATACTTTTGTGGAAAAAAATCTATATATATATATTTTTTTTTTTTCCAAAAGTGTGTTAAAATGCTGTTAAAAAGTGAATGGAACTATCAGCGCAGACAGGCAATGCTTATTTTTTCTCAAATAATTAATACAGAATGCTAATGTATGTACAATGCTGTTTGAATATCACACGAGCATAGCAAAGTTAAAAAAAGTATGTAAATGTAGCTCAGTGACAGATTTGTTGCGTGTTTGTTTGTTAGATCCTGATGTATGAGGGTGAGATGGAGAGGGCTCAGGGGCAGCTGGAGGCAGAGATGCAGAGTCATGGGAGGAGGAGAGAACCGCGTGATCGAGGAGGCTTTCATCAGAGCTGAGAGTGAGATGAAGGCCGTTCATGAAAACCTAGCAGGTGAGACGCTGTGTGTATTTATATGTTATGTTTAAAAAACCCCCCCCCCCCCCCCCCCCCCCCCCCCCCATATCTGAGTTAGTTAGTGGAGTCAATCACCCCCCCACCCCCCAAAACTCCCATGTATTTCGCACCCTGCTTATTTGTCTTTTCATTTTGTTGTTAGATATGAAGTGTATATTGCCTGCTGTTTACTGTAATGGTGTTGTGTACAGTGTTGCGGATGAACCTCCTACCCTCCAGCCGGGCCCTGAGGACCCTCACCTGTGACTAAACTGTCTGAAGAGACAAGGTGCAGGACTTCCCGTACATGCTAGAGAAGGCCATCGCTGAGGCCAAGCAGGAGGTCAAGCCACATACAGACACTCAAACACATCAGCCTGACTGCAGCTCCACAGCTAAAATAATAATAATAATAATAATAATAATAGCTTGTAATATAATACAAAAACATTACTGGCCTTGATAGAATTAAATATTTGGCTGATGCTTGTATGATATACTGTATGCTCCACTTTCATTATGGTGAGTTTGTGGCACTGAAGAATAATTGTAACAGTAAGAATAATAAATAGTAATAGTAAGAATAAGAGTAACCTACCTGTTACTAGAGGAGACTGTTGTGCAGTTTAGATGTACAACATTTGCACACTCGGTCTTCTCAGTTTAGACCTAGTAATTTCTGGAATTCACTTCCAATTGAATTAGGGGTGTTACAAATTACTCAGCATTTTAAATATAAGTTAAAGAAATGGCTAAAGTGAAAATCAAGTTTGTAGTCATGTATAATTGTTTCTCTCGTTTTTTTGTGAAATTATTCTTACTTTTAAATATTTTTGTTTGTATGGAATTAGTGTGTTTTTGGTTTAAAGTTTCCTTTTTTTAAATCTGGCAGGGGCAACAGATGAAAATTGGCTAACTCTTGTTTATTTATAGTTTTACTGTTGATTTAAATGAGCATTTTCCCTGTTAAATAACTAAACTAAAATAAAATATAAAATTAAATAAAAGCTAAAATAAAAAAAATAAAAAAATTAAAAAAATTATATATATAAATATATATATATATATATATATATATATATATATATATATATATATATATATATATATATAAACAAAATATATATATAACAAAATATAAAAGATAAAATAAATTAAATATAAATAATTTTATAAAAAAAATATAATAAGATAAAATTAAATAAAAAGTAAAAGAGCTTTAAATGTGTTACAGATCTGCCAGGTGATGGGAGAGGTCAGCAGTGCGAACCAAGAGCTGCTGCGCAATACAAGCGGGAGATGAACCTTCGTAAGAAATGCCACAATGAACTGGTGCGCCTCAAAGGTGAGACCGCAAAGCATTCTGGTACATGTATAATTATGAAAATGCATTTGATGAAAATTTATAAAAATCTGGCACATTTGCTCATGACGTGTTAAAGGCTTATGCCATTTAGCTATTAGCTGACTTGGATAAAAATGTAAATGTTTATTTATTACATAGTCGCGCGCCAAATGTAGATATTTAACTATCTGATAAAACAATTGATGCGACACAACGCTACAACCCTGGACTGTTAACTGATGCTCTGTTCTGTTTCTCTAGTTACGGTAGTGTAGAGATTTTAATAAACTCATATGTGCTCAATCAATTTTTTCCCTATTAATTTTTTCAATATTTTGTGCAAAAGCTGCATATACCTTAAAATGTGCTTGTAAAGACAGTTATGTTTATTTGATTATCAAATGTAAAATGTTTCAGTCTGTTCATTTTAAGGATATCTATTAGCTAGTGTGCTCAAAAACAGCAATACTTCAGTTTCTCTTTAAATCTTGACCAATCAAATGCTCTCTAGTATCTGACATGCCCCGCCCCCTTCAAGATGCTTCTGACTTGCTTTTCATTTGATGCACTTGAGCTCAACCTCTCTCACTGGCAAAGCTGTGATGAAACGAAACGTTATTGGCTGCTTTTTTAAAAAGGGGGAGGAGCTAATATATGTCCCGCCCTGTCTTCGTGTTTCCGTAAGATTACGTCAAACATCGAATAAAAAAAATGCACATTTCAAAGCACTTCACGGGAAGCACTTTCTTAGTTTGCATCTCTAAGTATATAGTTGGATTCACTGTGATTAATCTTGTTTTTCAGGAAACATTCGTGTGTTGTGTCGAGTACGTCCAGTGTGTGCTGGAGAAGCCGATGCTGCTGACACCAAAAACCTTGTGACCTTTGACCCGGAGGATGACGCGTTCTCTACCTGTCCAACAAGGGCAAAACTCATGACCTTGAACTCGACAAAGTCTTCACCACTCAGGCCACTCAGGACGAGGTCAGTGCCTCAATAGTTTCTCAATAGTTTGTCATTTTATAGGAGTCATCATCTCTAAGCATCTCTTGTGATTGGACAGGTGTTCCAGGAAGTGCAGTCTCTGGTTACTTCCTGTATTGATGGCTTTAATGTATGCATCTTTGCTTATGGGCAAACGGGCTCTGGAAAGACCTACACTATGGAGGTATCTAACTGCACTACTTATTTCCCTTAATGTCTGTGCATTTTTATTTCTGCTCCGTTTAAATGTGTTGTATGCATATATACGCAAAGGTTAGGAATTGGTTGAATTTGCAATGTTTTTGAAAGAAAATTTGTAATTGATTGAATATAAATATTGTGAAAGTAGTAGTTTAGTGAAATGTGGTTAAAATGAGTGTTTTGTATTTGAATATACAGTGGGTGACACTTTAAAAAGAGCTTTACTGCTGCGAGGGGCACTGCCGTCGCACTAAAGGATTAAGAACATGTTTTTAGGTATAACCGCAGTTTGCGACTATGCCGCCAGGGGGCACAAAGGGACAGGATGCAAACAGACAGAAATATACAGTAGCTGTAAATACCCTGCTTCTTGTAAATGAAGATGAAAGAATGAAACAAAGCATTATAATTCCTTCATTAATCATTAAAAACTTGCTAACAAGCTTTACTATCATTGTTAACTTGTTATGTGCAATGAAGATTTATTTTGGAAAGTAAAATTAAAGAAATAAAAGACAACTAAAATGATAGTACAAACATACATACAAATAAGTAGGCCTAAATATAGAGAAATGTACAGTGTTTGTTATTTTAAAGTGATGGGACAAAGACAGTCAATAAATAAGCTTTTTCATTTACGTTTTCATTTACAGTTTTCATTTACATTTTCGTTGTTGATTATATTTTACTATCTCATTTTATTTTTTAATTATTGTACATAAAGAATAAATGAATAAATAAATTGGCCTAAATAATTATTTATTTTACTACTCCTACTACTACTACTCCTACTACTACTACTACTACTACTACTACTACTACTACTACTACTACTACTAAAAAAGGAAAAAGCTGTCAAAAGTTATAGCTAATTCATCAAAATTAGCTATATTAAAATACATCCGATGTATAATAAAAATGTAAATGCTATTTGAAGTATAATCCTTCAGAAATTATTCTCATACGTTATTATAAGTCATTGTTATTAGAAAATAGAGCAGTATCATAATTTTCAATCAGTGATGATGATTAGAACGTTCACAGTAAGGGACGGATTCAAAATATAATCTGTTATTGCATTATAATTAGTTTTCATTTTTATAATTGCTGAAGACTTGCTAAAAAATGTACTAATGTAATGTGTAAATATTGAGTATTGATGCAACATTTATCGTCCTCAGTATATTTCCTTTCTTTTTAATTTAATAATTATTATAACACCGTTACATGTCTTTAGAAAAAAAAAAGTTCAAATTAATACCAAATAGTTAACTATTAGTATTGTAACTACTACAAATAGTTAACTACTAGTAGTATTGTATGTAAAGATGCTATAATATAATAATCTTTACATATAATAAAATTATATATAAAGCATTCATCGATAAATACCAAATAATTAATTCCAATACTATTTAAACATCATAGTTTTGTTTTTTTTCCTAAATTTAAAGCTAGTCAAGAGTAGCTTTATATATATAAACAAGATTTATTATAAAATATCATAACAAAAAATAATAAAACAATAAAATTATACATAAAGCATTCATCGATTAATACCATATAATTAATTCCAATAGTTTATAGTTGTACTCTTAAGCATCATGAGGTTTTTTTCTAAATTTAAAGCTAGTGAGTAGTAGTTTATATTTATATATATTTATATATATATTATTATATATCTATATATATATTATAATATATTATATATATATATATATTATATATATTATATATATATATATATATATAAAGATGATTTAATAATATTAACATATTATAATTATTGTATACATATTATATATAAAGCATTCATTGATTAATATATAAATAATTCTAGTAGTTTTTAGTTATACTTTCAAACATACATTTTTTTCTACATTTAAAGCTAGTCAATAGATTCATATAATAATATAATAGTATTATATAGATAAAGATGACATAATATAATAATCTTTACATATAATAAAATTATATATAAAGAATTCATCAATAAATAATTAATTCCGATAGTTTATAGTTCAAACAGCATTTATGTAGGGTTTTTTTTCTAAATTTAAAGCTATTCAAAAGTAGCTTTATATATAAACATGATATAATATAATAATCTTTACATATAATAAAATATGTAAAAAATTTATTGATAAATACCAAATAATTAATTCTAATAGTTTATAGTTATGCGTTTAAGCATCATGATGTAGTTTTTTTTATTTAAAGCTAGTCAAGAGTAGCTTTCTATATTAACATGATATAATATAATAATCTTCATATATCATACAGTTAAAACGATTATGTCCTGTAGGGCATCCCTGAGGATCCGGGCATTAACCAGCGTGCTCTGCGGCTGCTCTTTTCTGAAGTGTCTGAGAAGAAGCCAGACTGGGACTATAAGATCACCGTCAGCATGGTGGAAATCTACAATGAAACACTCCGGTGAGAAAAACACACTCATGAAGAACCACACTGTCAAGATGTATCCATCTACAGACCCACACACATGTTTCAGGACACACACAATTCAGACTAGGGCTGCAATAAACTGGAAACATATATGCAGTGTTGTTGTTGAGTTCTGCAATGACAATATTTCTTGTGATATAACATTTCCCTAGAGCAGTGGTTCTCAATTCCGGTTCTTGGGCCCCTGCTCTGCACATTTTGTAGGTCTCTCTTATTTGACACACAAGGATCAGTTCATGGATCTCTCTGTTAACAAGCTGAGGATCTGAATTAGGTGTGTTAAATAAGGAAGACATACAAAATGTGCAGGGCAGGAGGGCCTGAGGACTGGAATTGAGAACCACTACCCTACAGAAATGCTATTTTTATTAGCTATGTTTTATTTATGTAATATATTAAATTTAACAGCTAAAAATATAGTTTTCAGATCCAAGTAATTCCAATTCAGACCAAAAGAAACTGTCAAGGTGCAAACATTTAATCTTTAAAACACTATGAATGAGTGAAAACCTCAGCAGATATTCTGACTCTGATTGGCTGTTGTCATTTTCCTTTCTCATCTCTACTCTGCCCATTAGTGTTTATTTCAGCTCTGGGTTCACCTTTGGCCCGCTTCAGCCAATAGCAAAACAGCATCTGCTGGTGAGGTGGGCATAAAGATTGCCATCTGATCTCAAATTTAGACTAAAAAAACAATGCAATAAACAAATGACATCTGCAATACATATATGCATATACTATTAATGATAATTTTGCGATACGTTGTGCAGCGCTAATCCAGACCACACGATCCAGCCAGCGGCCAACCAAATATGCGTAATGATGGATCAGTCTGTGTTTTGTATCATTAAATGAGCTATCCCCAAGAATGTCTGCATGATTTATTTATATGTACAATACTTTTTAACAATAAACCAAATACTAAAAATACATATTTGCACATTTTCATAAATATAGTGAGCCATTACGGTTTTGACTGTAGTTTATGATGAGATATTAAATTTGTTTGTTCCACCTCTTGTGTTTTATCAGACACGAGACTCACTGATGGGCATTTACTAAAAGGAGAAGTTCCCCCAAAATGTCAATATTGCAACAGAAACCAAACTGTTCAACATATATATTTTTGGAATGCTCTATTTTTAATGTTATTAGGCAACAATGTTTATCTGGAGAGACTTTATAGGAAATATTTTTAAATGTGAATCCTTCAGAAATGGTAGAATTGTTTATCAAAAGTAAACCTTAAACTGTTTTAAATTTTTAGCTTATGTATTATTTATTGCTCTTGATGTCTTTTTTTATTTTGATATTTTTATTATTTTAGAAAAGTGATATTTATAAAATGTTGTAAATTTGATCGGGTTTTGCCTTAAAATAGTCAGAGAAGCTGATATGGCAATACATTCAAGACACTCATTGTGTTTTATTAATGTCTGCACCCTTACAGTGTTAAAAAAAATGTATTTATTGTTCTACGTTGTCACAAATGATAATAATATAACTAAAACTACACCATATGAGTGTTACAAATAAATATGATGATGACGATGATGATGACGATGACGATGATGATGATGATGATGATGATGATGATGATGATGATGATGATGATGCAACAGCCATAAATGCTTCACTTCAGCAGATTCTGCTCTTTTATATAATTCTCCCAGTGCCACTGTGTTTCTTTTGTTTTGCTTGCGTGTTAAAATCTGCTGGTCATCACTTATGTAAAACCAGATTAGATTTAAAATCTCTCAGACCATCTGTAAGACATAAACAGATCACACGTCACGCTTCCAGATCCCCTGACTCGCTCTGACTCTCATCCTGTCATGCACTTTTCCCCTCATCCTGCCTCTTGCTTTATTGCATAACCCTAACAGATGTGGAGGTTCTGATTCGGTTTGTCTTTGTTTTTAATCTGTGCCCCACTTTTATGTCATTTCTTTTGCACGAACAGATAAAGCTGAGTTTCATCGGTCCTTCCTAATGCATTTTTTTGTTTATCTAATTCCAAACAGGAACCTGCTGGGTGACAATCCTAATGAGAAGCTGGATATAAAGATGTGTCCAGACGGCAGTGGACAGCTGTATGTGCCAGGACTCTCCGAGTTCACCGTCGAGAGCGTGGAGGACATTAATAAGGTGACCACATGCAAACCTGCCATCACAGCATGCTCTAGAGCAGGGGTTTCAAACTCAATTCACCTGGGGGCCGCTGGAGGCAGAGCCTGGGTGAGGCTGGGCCGCATCAGGTTTTCCACAAGAAATTATTTATATTATTAATTATTAATTTCGAATTTGTTTATTTATTTTGTGTTTAAAAAATAAAATAAAGAGATTTAAGAAGATTTGAATTTTTTAACACAAAATAAGATAAAAAAACAAACCAATGAAAAATTAATAAGAAAATAAATCAATCAGTAATAAATAATAATAATAATAACAATAATAGTAATAATAATAATAATAATAATAATTAGATTTACTGTTATCCGCTGTGCTGTTGTTACAGAAAAAGAAGCATCACTGTGTTGTTGACATTTGTTTTGACTACTTTTACATCATATAAAAATATATGTAATGTTCATTGTGTGAGGCAAAGCAAGTAGCGCGATGCAAATGACCCACAAATAACGGTGCGACTATAATTGGCCCGGGTTACCGGTGAACAGGTGTCGATAATTGACTGCAGATAACTACATTAGGCGACAACGAGTTCCTTACTTTTCTTTTATCCCGTCGTCTACACATCACTTTAATTTAATTTGTCAGAGAGGTAGAGAGACCTCACAATAACTCTCTAAGTGCCATTTCAGTTCACTTCCAAGCGAAAAATAGCAATTAAATAACTCACTCTGTCTAATCTTCAAGAAGAGCCCACAGTTAAGCTGCGGTCACACTTGACTTTTCCTCCCATAGACTTCCATTCATACGCACGCGAATGCGTCAGACCGGAAACGTAGGGTCATGCGTCAAGTTTCGCAGGTTGCTGCGGTGCAAAGTTCAAGCTTGGTGAACTCTGACCTGCGAAATTGCATCACTTGACTGCGTGAGACCAATTGAAGATCAAAACAGGACCTCTCTGGACAGAAATTTAAAATATGGAGCAATCGCTCACTTTTGTCACTTTTTAATGTCTAATTATCTTGTTTAATCCCACCCCTTTTCGCTGCGCCACACGACAGAATTTCGCACAGACAAAGCCCAGTGTGACCGCAACTTTAGCTCCTCTGTCATGTTCTGTGGCCGACTTGACACACTATCCTGATGCAGGGACACAGTTCTAGCTTCTCGAGATCTAGTTTGATCAGGCTCATTATCAGATTTACTCGTGGTTTTAAGGAAACGAAAATAAGCTTGATTGCCTCTTTACAATTTTGAAAATGCAAATATTATTTAGGCAGGGCATTTTTTATTTTCACTGCTCACTGCGTGCGAAACAATAACCACCAACCAATGAGAGTGATTGTAAGAATATGAAAGATGATTGGCTGAAAAATTGTTAACATTGCTCATGGTGACTACCGTCATGCATGCGCAAACACACAGTCCACCCAACCTTCGCATGCACAGACTCTCTCTCACACAAACACACAGACACACACACTCATGCAGGTATTCACCGCGCACAAGTTAATGCCGAATCAATTAAAATAAATACCAGAAAACAAAACACATTTTCCGGAACAAGATCTGGCAAGATCCTGCTCAAATTAAGCACTGATTTATATACATTTATCTACATATAATGTCCCGCTGGGCAGCAACTTGTGAATGAAAGTGTTGTGACTGAAGCGCGCTGGAACGGATGTCTGCATGTGCCCAATAGAAACAAGGCAGCCAGCAGGCACAGAAGAAAACACTCCATGGCAATGCTGCTGTAACTGTTACAAATGTTTATCTGCCTGCGTCAAGGCCAGCCGATGTCCCGCCCCCGAGAGCCATATACCCCAACGTGATTGGTGGGTTCGTTCAGCTCCGCATACAACATTGAAAAATTCCATACAAATCAAACTCGCGGGCCGCACTGACATTAAACTTTCAAATCAAGGCGGAGGCCACAAACTATCGTGCGGCCCACGGACTGCGAGTTTGAGACCCCTGCTCTAGAGCCACATTGTAATCCAAATATATGCACAAATGTAAGAATAAAACATCAGACAGCAAGGTACACACAAGCAATTTTTTTAAGTAAGTATGTTTGGACAGTTTTATCAGGTCTGACATTAGTGGAGTTATGTTCTTTGTTAATCTGTACTGATTAACTGGGAAGCAAAATCATTTTTTTACACCTAAAATATCCTTAAAATGATTATAAATAGGGGTAATTTAATTTAATTTAAGGTGTTTTTGTTACAGAGTAATTATAGAGTTAAGGGTTTTGATTAAGTTTGTTTTGTGATTGTATGCCTTTTATTATATAGACCAACATAAACTCATTTCAGTTTAATTCAGTATATATCAACTCACTGACCTCTGACCCTGCAGGTGTTTGACCTGGGTCACATGAACAGGGCAACAGCGTGCACTAATCTGAACGAGCACAGCTCTCGCTCTCATGCCCTCCTCATCATCACAGTGGCGGGATTCAACTCTTCAACAGGCCACCGCACATCAGGTACGCACACTACACTCCCACTCTCTGAAAAACAGCTCAAAAACAACATGTAAAGTATCTCTTTTTTCTTCTCCGTCCACAGGTAAGCTGAATCTGGTGGATCTGGCTGGTTCTGAGCGCATTGCCAAATCCGGTGCTGAGGGCAGTCGTCTGCGTGAAGCTCAGTGCATCAACAAATCTCTGTCGGCGCTGGGAGACGTCATCAACTCTCTGCGCTCCAAACACTCACACGTGCCCTTCAGGAACTCACGCCTCACGTACCTGCTGCAGGACTCGCTCAGCGGAGACAGCAAAACACTCATGATGGTGCAGGTCTGAATGATAAATCACACACTTACAGAAAAACTACAGCGCACACCTGTCAAGAGTTATTTCACGCTACAAACAAATGATCATCTCTCCAAAAAAATTAAATAAAATAAGACGAGAATACAAGCAGTAAGTTTCAAATATTGCCATGCAGCATCTACTGCAGTATTTCAATCAGCACAGTCTAAATTGCTTAAAGGACCAGTGAAGTTAAATGTTTTTAAGATGTTAGTATCAGTATGCTAGTCTTAAGGATGTCTATAAGCTAGTGTGGTACAAAACAACGACAAACTTCGTGTTAAGACTGATCTAAACATGTAAAGCTTGTAGTTTGTCACTTCTGCCTAAATGGATCAACATTATTTTCTATGTCTATTTCAGTTATACTTCAGTTTCTCATCAAATCTTGACCAATCAAATGCTGTCTAGTATCTGACATGTCCCGCCCCCTTCAAGACGCTCTCACTTTCTTTTCATTTGATGCACTTGAGCTCAACCACTCTCACTGGCAGAGCTGTGATAAAATGCTATTGGCTGTTTTTTTAAGGGGAGGGGCTACTCAATACCATGCCGTCTCTTCATGTTTAGTTGAGATTACCTCAAACATCGAATAAAAACTGCACATTTCAAAGCAGCTCCTTTTAAAGGGATAGTTCACCCAAAAATAAAAAATCATCATCAAAAGTGACTGGACTGCAAACATACTGCATTCACAGAGATCTGTTGGATTAAAGCTAATAATAATATTGTAAAAAATAATATTTAATTTCTTACACATACTAATCGTTTCGCTTTGTAGGACCTCAGTGTGTCATCAGGAGCCATGGCTATTGATTTGGCCTCATTTGTATGTTTATTTTTAATCTAAAAAACCTGTCAGCATTCACTGCCATTATATGAATCACCAAAGACAACAGATTCAGCTCAAAATCTGAAATCTGAACAAAAAAAAAGTCCTTACTTCTTGGTGACCTGTGGGTGAGTAAATTAACTGGAGATTTTCTTTTTTGGGTGAACTATACCTTAATGTGGCCCAATATACAGTAGTTCACCCAAAAAATGAACATTTCCATTTACTTAAATCGACGCATCACTGAATCCAAAAGAAGCTATTTAACTTCATTTACAAAGCAAACTAATCTTTTCACAAATATAAAGCAAAGATCTCTAGAAGAACATAAACGTAGGGCAACATAATACTATATTACATGACAATATCTGACGAGTAACTAAATAAACTGTAGGTATAAATACAGAGATCTAAGGTCCTATTCAGACTGTCAGTTCAAACCCAGTCTTTGAGTGTATCATATTATAAACTCAATCCTTAATGTAATATTTAAAAAAATAATAATATATATGTATGTATGTATGCATAAAAATATACGTTTTTTGCTTAAAGCTATAGTTCACCCCTAAATAAAATAAAATTAATTCTTTCTTAAAATTAAAAAAAAATTGTACTTAATTTCACTCAAGTGGTTCTAAATGATTTAAGCTAAGGAATTAAACATTCATTGAGATCTTTTGGATTAAAGCTAATGATAATATTGTAAATAATATTACATTTCTTATACGTACTAATCATTTCACTTTATAAGACCTCAGTGTGCCATCAGGAGCCACGGCTATTGATTTGATCTTGTTTGTACAATACGTGTTTATTTTTAATCTAAAAAACCTGTCCGCATTCACTGCCATATGAATCACCAAGGACAACAGATTCAGCTCAAAATCTGAAATCTGAAGAAAAAAAAATCATCTACATCTTGAACTACCTGTGGGTGAGTAAATTAACTGGAGATTTTCTTTTTTGGGTGAACTATCCCTTTAATGTGACCCAATATACAGTAGTTCACCCAAAAAAATAACATTTTAATTTACTTAAACCCAAATGTGTCTTGTATCACTGGATCCAAAAGAAGCAATTGTACTTCATTTACAAAACAAACTAATCTTTTCACAAATATAAAGCAAAGATCTCTAGAAGAACATAAACGTAGGGCAACATAATATTATATTACATGACAATATTTGACTAAACTAATAAACTAAATAAACTAATAAACTAAATAAACTGTAGGTATAAATACAGAGATCTAGGTCTTATTCAGACTGTCAGTTCAAACCCAGTTTGTGAGCGTATCATATTATTATTATTATTATTATTATTATTATTATTATTATTATTATTATTATTATTATTATCATTATTATTATTTAAGGTTTTTTCTTACCTTTAATTGTGATTGGACAGTAGAGATTAAATCTATAGTTCACCACAAAATAAATCTTCACTACTTATTTACACTCAAGTGGTTCTAAATAAAAAAAAAATTTCTGTTGAATACAAAGCAAGATATTCTGAAGAATGTTGTACTAAGCAGCCATTAACATCGATAGTAAGAACACAAAATACTAGAGATGTCCCTATCAAGTTTTTTTGCCCTTGAGTTCAAGTCATTTGGTTTTGAGTATCTACCAACACCGAAACCCGATCCAATACTTCTGTAACACATAAAAAAAGAATAAAAAAGAGCGAAGAAACAGATCCAGGATGTTCCTTTTTTTTTTATTCTCCTTATTTTAACATTCAACAACTCTGTTAACAAACAGAGCCCTTCTGTGAGGTATCTTGAACAATCAAGTCATAAATAACGTCAATTTTTCACTACTGCAACAATAAAAATACAAAAAAAAAAGAGCACCTCAACTTAAAATACCCGGCAGGCAATCCCAGGTTTACATATCTCACAGTTTGCTTTGGCAATGTTGTCGCCATCAACTTTATAGTACCTCCAGACCGCAGACGTACTCGCACTTTCTGCTTCAAGCTGCTTCTCTGTTCTACTTTGCCAGCATTTAACCAATAGCGTCTCTGCAACAAAGTGATGTCATGCCGCAAGCGTTGCTGTTTCTGTGTGAAGTCAAGAAAGAGGTCTAACTTTGTGTCACCGCATAACTATAGATGTGTTAAAAAATAATGAGTATATATATATATATATATATATATATATATATATATATATATATATATATAATATATATATATATATATATATATATATATATATATAATATATATATATATATATATAATATATATAATATATATTATACACACATACACATACGCACACACACACAAGATTCCTGATCTGGTGGTAACATCCGATTTCCCCCGATTTCCAGTCACGTGATCGAATCTGGACATCCCTACAAAATACTATTCAAGTCAATGGCACAATTCTTCTGTATGTCTTCCTTTGTGTTCAACAGAAGAAAGAAACTCAGGTTTGGAGCAAGTAAAGGATGATGTCAGAGTTTAAGTTTTTGGTGAACTATCCCTTTAAGCATGTGAACGCTATGAATAGAGGGGTTAGCAGGTTTATAATGGCTCTAAATCTCCACACTTTTAAAGTGGATTATATTGAATTTATGGGATAAAGCCTGCACTTTGTACAGAATGAGCAGAAAAGGTATTTTAAGCAGTTTTGCGCACATTCTCTCCACAAATCTCCTCAGATTCTGAAGAAGTGTGTTGTTGGATTTATAAAACATATATTAAACTGAAATATTAGCAAACTCTCTGCTTGACAACATTTATCTGCTGGTATTTTATGTTGAGCTCTCAAATTGTAATCACAAACACCTCTAGGACGAGTTGCATTTTCTTTTTACAGACTTTCGTTACAAAAAATATATACAGGTGGAGCCCAAAATGTTAGCCCTCTTGTGTTGTTTTTTTCTTCTTTTTTCAAATATTTCCCATATCAAAGCAAGGAATTTTTCACAGGATTTTCTATAATATTTTTTCTTCTGGAGACAGTCTTATTTGTTTTATTTTAGCTAGAATAAAAGCAGTCTGTTTGTCTGCTAGCCATTTAAAGTCAATATTATTAGCCTCCTTAAGCAATATTTGTTTTAGATTGTCTACAGAACAAACCATCGCTATACAATTACATGCCTAATTACCCTAACTTGCCTAATTAACCTAACTTGCCTAATTAACCCAGTTAAGCCTTTAAATGTCACTGTAAGCTGAATATAGTATCTTGAAAAATATCAAGTCAAATATTATTTACTGTCATCATGGCAAAGATAAAATAAATCCGTTATTAGAAATGAGTTATTAAAACTATTATGTTTAGAAATGTGTTGGGAAAATCTTCTCTCCGTTAAACAGAAATTGGGGGGAAAATACAGGAGGGCTAATAATTCATGGCTATACATAAACTACCATTATATACAGTAGCTTAGAAATGCATTGTTACTGGATCATCACATTTCTGCTGTACGTGTGTAAATTGTAGTGTGTGTGTGTGTGTGTGTTTTTCAGGTGTCTCCTCTAGAGGGTAACATCAGTGAGTCTGTGTGCTCTCTGAAGTTTGCTCAGCGTGTTCGTACTGTTGAAATTGGACCCTCGTCTTCCTCACGCCGACAAGCAGAAAACTCCTCCACCTCCTCCTCACCAACGCATGATAGCGTAGAGGTACTGTGCAGCACTCGCACACACATTTGTACAACAAACAATATATGACGTGCATAAATAATATATGATGTGCATTTATTTATACAAATTAAGCATATAAACAGATCAGTACTGAAAGCTGAGGTTGGCAGCATGGTGTATTAAGTCAAATAAATAATGATACTAAAAGAAAAAAAAGAGAGAAGGAAGAGGGCAGTCTACACTCACTGGCCACTTTATTAAGTACACCTTACTGGTACCGGGTTGGACCCTCTTTTGCCTTCAGAACTGCTTTAATCCTTCATGGCATAGATTCAACAAGGTACTGGAAATATTCATCAGAGATTTTGACATGACAGCATCACGCAGTTGCTGCAGATCCGGATTTTCGGCTGCACATCCATGATGGGAAACTCCCGTTCCACCACATCCCAAAGTTGCTCTATTGGATTGAGATCTGGTGTCTGTGGAGGCCATTCTAGTACAGTGAACTCATTGTCATGTTCAAGAAACCAGTCTGAGATGGTTCGTGCTTTATGACATGGCACGTTATCCTGCTGGAAGTGATCGCAGTTGAAAGTGAAGAGTCCAGGGGTGGTGGTTGGTGGGTAGGTGTTGGTGATCGCCGAGGTGATTTGGCGAGGGTGTTGTAGGAGCGGGCCCTTAACAATGTCTCTGTGGGCCCCTAAATGTATGGGCCCTTAGAATCATACTAACTTACTCCTCCTACACCCCCCCCCCCCCCCCCCCCCTAGCGGCGCCCCTGGCTCCAAATACAGCAACCAAATGTTCAGAAAATGTAATTACTGAACCCCGAAGACTATATTTAACTTTTTTCAGTTTAACAAAAAATAGGGTGTCTTTTGTCTATTGTGTATGGCAGTGTTTCCCAACCCTGTTCCCGAAGGCACAACAGTACACATTTTCAACCTCTCCCTAATCAAACACACCTGAATCAACTCATCAGAACATTAGAAGAGACTCCAAAACCTGAAACGAATGGGTCAGATAAGGGAGACACTCATAATATGTACTGTTGGTGTGCCTTCAGGAACAGGGTTGGGAAATACTGGAGTGTGGGAAGTTTTTATTAAATTTTTTATTTGTATGTATTTGTTGGTGTCTGCAGCTGGACTCTCCTCCTGTGACTCCTGTTCCTCTGCCCATCTCTCGGGCCAGCAGTGCAGGATCAACCCTGTCCTCCACCTCCAAAACCCCCACCACCCGCCGCCGCTCACACAGCCAGCTGTCCACAGGTGAACACACACACACACACACACACACACACACACACTCATGCACATTTCATAATTACTGAATCACTGATGCAGTAATCTGATAATGATGACACACTAATTGAGTACACGTCACACACTGTCAATCTCTGTTCTTTGCAATGTGATGCTGTAATTGGTTGGTTTCCAGATAGACAGGTAGACAGAGGCAGCCCATTGGTTGGGGACGGTGGGCAGGTAGGTGGGGTTTTCTGTGGTTAGTCGCTTGGCATGAACTGCTCAGCATGGCATGGTGCCCCACATGTCGATGCCCACCCATCTAACACAGCCTAACACTCTAACACTGAGTGTGAGCGCGCGCGTGTGTGCGTGTGTGCGTGTGTGTGTGTGTGTGTGTGTGTGAGCATGTTTGTGCGTGCGTGCCAGGATGTGAGCGTGTGTGCGAGCGTGTCAGGATATGAGTGTGTGTGCGTGCGTGCAAGCGAGCGTGTGCGTGGGTGCAAGCGAGCGTGTGCGTGCATGGGCGTGCGTGCCTGCGTACGAGCGTGCGTGCAAGTGTGTGTGCGTGTGTGTGTGTGTGTGAGCGAACGAGCGCGTGCATATGTGTTTGAGCGAGTGTGTGTACGTGAGTGTATGATTGTGTGTGTGAAGATCAGTATATATGCGAGATCAGCTGCTGTTTTGTCCTTCTGTGTCTTTTTTTGATCTTGTTTCAGCTTTCTGTGGTTTATTTCTTCATGTTGTCGTGTGTTTTCTGCAGTTGTGCACTGTATTCACTTTATGTCTTTGTTAAATGTGTGTATGTGTGTGTGTGAGAGAGAGAGAGAGAGAGAGAGAGAGAGAGAGAGAGAGAGAGAGAGAAAGTGGCAAAGAGAATTTAGCTGTTTGATGTCTTCACCTCCAGCTCTGCTTCTGATTGGCTGGGCTGCACTGTGGTGCTGATATAACATGTTTTTGTCATGTGATTTCATTACTAGAGTCACAAATGTTCTCCGTATGGGTTACAGCAGCTCTGTTGCAAAACCTAATGAGCTGCTTTCTCATAATGCCAGATGAATGAAAACGAAATTTTAATCAGCATTTTAGTTTGAATGAACAACTTTTATTCAGAGTGCCTTTTATTTAACAGCCAATAGTGCTTATCTTAGGAGTTCCAAGAATGTGCCTGAAGTTTTAGCTCAAATAACCCCACATCTCAGTTATTTCTTTTATAATTCCTAAAATGCTGTAGTTTGAGAGGGTAAAAAACAATAAAATCTCTTTAAATGTAAATGAGTTGCTGGACCCTGCCCACTTTTGCAGAGGGTGGAGCCTTTTTACCTTAATATTTAGATTTTCCTGCTATGGATGTCAATTAGGGGTGTAACGGATCATAACCCACAGTTCGGAACGCACGTGACCCGCAAATTAATACCTTTTTTAAACTTGTAGATTAATCCAACATTTCTAACAATTGCAGAGAGATTGCCATTCAAATCACATGTATGAAAGCATTTTGGCTTTCCTGTTAATATAATGATGATGAAAAAGTTGTGGTGGGACCTAACTAAATGCTTTCTTAGGCTTTTAAAGGTGTTTTCTGTCACTGTTTAGCCTGCAATAATGCATAAAGCTACACAATTAAACATAGTGATTGTGTTCTCAATTCAAAACCGTGCAACATGAATGATAAATAATGATTTGCATATGTTTATTAATCCTTCGACGCGCTGCATTCAAATCTGCGTTTGATTGAGAGAGATTCAGTTTTTACACTTTTTCAGTTCGTTACAACAGTTAAAATGACACCGCAGTACTGGGAGAACAGTGTATAGTTCAGATATAAACACTGATGCTTATGGTAAAGATTAAAATCACAGTTTTATAGAACTTGACGCTGGTGAATGTTGTAGCAATTACATTGTGTAACCAACAGGTGGCGACAAACATGCATTAAAATTATGACACTGAACAGGTTTTCAGAAATGATCCTCCGTTAATGAACCATATAATAATGAACACCACACAATAATGAAAGTTTTATGTGTGAATTGTTGAATCATTAATTGAAAATAAATATGATGCGTTGTAATGTTAGATTTCTATATTTAGCATTATCAGTGGCAAAGAGAATGTTTTCCTTGTTATCAGCTGGTTCTTTCTTGATTTTTAATTTCTTTAAAGTTCTGTTTTTTATAATCAATGGTTTTTGCAGTAATAATTTAGTATAAATGGAAAACAAATGACATTTGTCTCGAAAAATGGTCCGATCCGTGACTCAAAAACCATAGTGTGATCCGAACCGTGAGATTTGTGATCCGTTACACCACTGTCAATGGTTCCAGTGGTCTCAAACTCAATTCCTGGAGGGCCGCAGCTCTGCAGAATTTAGATCCAACCACCTCCAGCTCACACCTGCTTAGTAGTTCCTAGTAGTCTTCAATGTATTGATTAGTCAGATCAGCTGTGTTTGATTAGTCTTGGAGCAAAACTGTGCAGAGCTGCGGCCCTCCAGGAATCGAGTTTGAGACCTATGCCTTAAAGGGACTTTGTCCAAACTGACTTCTTGTAGCTAACTAGGTCTAAATCAGGGTCCTTAAAAAGTCTTCAATTCCATAGTATATAAATAAAGCATTAAAATGTCTTAAATCTGCATTTCAGAGGTCTTAAAAATGCAATGGAACCGACCTAAAGATTTTGTCTCCACTTTGAAATCTACTTAAATCTCTTCGTTTATCATCAAGCAGAGCAAAACAGGAGGAACCAAAGTCCGAACCGTGAGATTTGTGGTCCGTTATAACACTAATGTCAATGGTTGCCATAAACCAGACCTTTTCAATATATGAACTATCCCTTTAAGTGAAAGTATCGTTTTTTTATTTCGTCAGAAGCTGTTCACACTTAAACGATTTAAAAACGATAAATAATAATAATAATAAATAAATTTTTTAAAAATCTACTGAAAATGTGTATGTGTAGTTATGTCTATAAGCTAGTTCCTGTAGGTTTTGCAAATGTTTCTCAGAGCTTTGACGAGTAACAATAACTAACAAGCTTTAGACCTGTAAATACAGCGGTCTAATTAGTGTGCAGGAAGTTGCAGAAAGCTAGCATGTGAACTTTAAATGGAGCTTTCTCCTTTTGTTTGGTTTCCATGGGTCCCCGTATTTCCTGGAAACTGGAAAAGCTCCTGATTCAGTCGTAACCGCGCATATTTGTCTCCACAGGACGAATGAAGTTGACGGCATGAGGATAAACTGAAGCCAACATTCCAGACCTCTCCACCAATCAGCTCCTTTCCCCAGTCGACCAATCAAAGACCTGCATTGCTGGTAAGGGGAGGAGCTTAAACGGCCAATCAGGGTTGAGAAGGACGACTGAAGTAAGGTTTTGATTTGAACATGATCCAATGCAAGCTCCGCAACAGCTGCTGCTTCAGGACGGACAGCCCAGTGTTTCTGGCCAACCATGCACTTTAGGCTAGGCTGTGGTTTGTAATGTTATGTAAATGCCATTCGATTACTAGAAGCTTGAATGTACGTGTTTGTATATATTTGTGTGTCTGAGCGAGATTTTAACTTTTAATTTGTCTTTTTTCATGCAAGAACAAGTCAAAGTTTCACACCCGATAAGCTTGGAATGAGTCAGTGTTTAATAGAGGCAATAAGATTACCATGCAAACGTCTCTCAGTAGCATTTGAGTGTTTTTGTAAATAGAAACTTGAAGGCCGTTGAAAGCCCGAGCGTCTTCCTGACCCGCGCATGTGTTCAGTCTTCATTCTCAGACAATCATTATCAGTTTTGTTGTGCAGTGCAGTCCGAGCAGTGTTTTTGGAAGAGGACGAGGAGTAGAGTTGATGATGTATTTGACATCACTCCGTCTCTGGACTCTTGCTTGCTTGTGTTCACATTGTATGCAGGTTTGTTTTTGTACACTGTTTTTAATAAATGCTCTAAACCAACCTTTTAGGGGGGGACAAAAAATATGATCTTGTATGTTTTTGCGCTTTTAAAAAATGCTGGGTTCCACACAACTCATTCATGTTGCCCCAACACAAATCGATTAAGTTAACTTATTTAAGTGGATTTAATTAAGTGGATTGAACATAAAACAATCAAGTTGTCCAAAAGAATTCCTCAAGAAGTGTTTCGTTTCAACACATTGCTCATTCTGAAGTAGTTTGAGCAAGCGGGAGTAATCTTTTGTTTGTATGTACTAGGCATGGGCCGGTATAAGATTCTGACGGTATGATAACCTTGGATAACAAAATCACAGTTTTACAGTATTGTGATTACTGCTCTAATTTATCATCTTTTTAAATGTCTGGGTTAAAAACAAACTCCTTTCCCCTTTGAACACAGTATGTTTTATTTTGAGAAACTTAAAATATGTTGGAGCAGTAAACATTCATTCATTGATGTTGCGGAGCTTATATCGGTAAGTGTAACATGATGTTGATTTTAGAGATGTTGTAATGTTTGCGCTCATGAACACTATTAAGAAAAACTAATTAGAGACGTGACAGACAGCTGAAACAAGTCTCATAACTTAATTTAACACTGTAAAAAATTTATTAAAGGGCACCTATGGTAAAAAATCTACTTTTCAAGCTGTTTGGACAGACATATGTGCATGTATGGTGTATAGACTGTCATATTGGGGTGATATAAACACACCCAGTGCTTTTTTTTTTCAATTTAACAACATAAAAAACGGTGGACCAATTGGAGCAGTTTTCAAACCGACCGCAACTTTACGTAAGAGTGCGGTCCCCCCGCCCACCAATATTGATTGACAGGCGCGTCATCATATCCTCAGTTTGTTGATTCACGTCCACCATTTTCAGCGTGAGTCGAAGCGATATCACTAAAGGAACACCCTAGCTCTATTTTTAGATGCAAGGCTCATTGGGCTCAACACAAGAGCAATATTCTCCACATTATTGCTCTGATTATTGGTTGTATCTTTAGGTAGGTTTGCAAACCTGTGTACTTCTCATTGAGTCTACCTTATACTTCAGCCGTTTGCATTTCTCGCGATCCCAGAAGCTCCCTCTGATCTTAACTAGCATGCGTTTTAGAATTCTAAACATAGGTTTCTATCAGGATAAACTTAGGTCGACGGCTGGGCGCCGCGGACCGCTACAGAAACCTATATTTAGAATTCAAAAATGCGTGGCGCGACGATTCGGGACACTTCATGTTTCTGTATCGTATATGTACGACTGATTGCTGAACCTCTCACTCCTGCTCCTTCTCTGTCTGCCTGTCAGACTCTGTTGCAAACGCAGAGCGGGTGAGCTCATGGCCCCGCCCCCTTGTTACGTTGGCGGGAAGCGGAAACTAATTTACATGTGAAGCAACACACCCCTAAATCAGCGAACTGTGGACACGCCCCCAACATGACACTTTTTAACACATTATAATAAAACAATCTGAATTGTGTTTTAAACTGAACCTAAACTGGCACACTCAGAAGAACCATAATATTAATATTAAATTTAAAAAAAAGAGGTAAACTATGTGCCCTTTAAGACGAAAGTCAAGACAACAAATATTTTTGTTGCATTAACTTATTTTAACTTCATTCATTTCCCTTCGGCTTAGTCCCTTTATTAATCCAGGGTCACCACAGCGGAATGAACCGCCAACTTATCCAGCACATGTTCAACGCACCGGATGCCCTTCCAGCTGCAACCCATCTCTGGGAAACATCCATACACACTCACTCACACACTACGGACAATTTTAGTTTACCCAATTCACCTATAGCACATGTGTTTGGACTGAGCGGGAAACCGGAGCACCTGGAGGAAACCCACGCGAACGCAGAGAGAACATGCAAACTCCACACAGAAACGCCAACTGACCCAGCCGAGGCTCAAACCAGCGACCTTCTTGCTGTGAGGCAACAGCACTACCTATTGCGCCACTGCGTCACCACTCACTCTGAACACTGATATTAATATACATTTGTGAATTGTTATTGTCTTCAAAAATTCAATGTCGTGAAAACATTGCATAATATCATTTATTATAAAAAGACATTTTCAGAAATTCTGCTGTCACTCATCAAATATCCACAAAGGCATTACAGTGCAGTGTTGTTGCTTTCCAAAATTAAGAGGATTTTAAATGACCCAGCACATCTTGTCAAACACACCGTATACCCAGTGCAAACAACAGCTCATATATGTCAAAAATCAACTAGAAAAAATGTAAAAACAGTTCTTATTTACAAAAAGAGACGATCCAGTATTATCCAAACGCACACACACACACACACACACAGTGTAAACGGCAGTGTTTCCATGTTGAATCCAGTAAGAATGGATGCATTTTGCTAGTACAGTTGTGATGTCATCAGATCATCCCTGGTGTACTGGTCAGTGTGTGTGTTTCTTTCTCTGTGTGTGTGTGTGTGTGTGTGTGTGTGTGTGTGTGTGTGTGTGTGTGTGTGTGTGTGTGTGTGTGTGTGTGTGCGTGTGTGCGATTGTGTGTGTGTCAGACGGTGGACTGCAGTTTGCTCATGTTTCTCTGATGCATGCTGTGATGTCTGACCAGCTCATCTGAGCGAGCAAACTTCTTCTGACAGCTCGGCCAGCGGCACGTAAACGGCTTCTCACCTGAGAAAACACACACACATTTTAATCAAGTCTGCTTATAGGCAATGAATGGATGGAATGGTTAATGAGAGGCTTGAAAGAGGAGTCTTACGCACTTGTTTTACCTGTATGAGTCCGCGTGTGAGTCTTCAGGTGGTCTGAGCGTGAAAACTTTCTCTGACACGTCTCACACTGAAAGGGTTTGACGCCTGTAGGATATCACACACACATACGGCCGTCGGCTCATGGTATTTCATAAATGTCAATGGGATTAATTAGAGGGAGGGGGAACTGTAGTGTATGGCATTTGATTGGTGGGAGGGGAATCTTAAGTGAGCACTTCCAAGTTTTCCTATTTTCTCTAGATTTGCCATTTCTAAATGTGTGTTTTGATTACAATATTCATTCAATTATACATTCATTCCACTGATTTATCAGGGGTTGCCACAGCGGAATGAATGATACTACAGGAAAATTATCATTTAGATTATTAAAAATACTTAAATACTAAAAATAATAAATATATGTAAATGAAATATATGTAAAAAATAAATATATGTAGATAATATATATATATATATATATATATATATATATATATATATATATATTAGTAAATATATATATATATATATATATATATATTAGTAAATAAAAATTATATATATACAAATAATGTATGTAAAAATAAATATATATGTAAATAAAATATATGTTAAAATAATGTATATATAAAATATATATAAATAAATATATGTAAAAATATATATATATTGCATATATATTTTTTTTATGTAAATAAAATATATATATATATATATATATATATATATATATATATATATATATATATATATATATATATATATATATATATATATACATATATATATATATATATATATATATATATACATATATATATATATATATATATATATATATATATATATATATATATATATATATATATACATATATATATATATATATACATATATATATATACATATATATATATATATACATATATATATATATATATATATATATACATATATATATATATATATATATATACATATATATATATATATATATATATATATATATATATATATATATATATATATATATATATATATATATATATATATGAATAGCAAATATATATGTAAATAAAAAATATATAAATTAGTAAACATTACCAGTTGTTTATTAAATAAAACAAAAAATGTATGCAAAACGTGTACCAATCAATGTCAAAGAACTGATATAATTTACTTGTATTTAAAATCCTAATATTGAATATCCTGTTTTAATAGAATATTTGATAAGATGTTAAAATGTTTATATATATATATATATATATATATATATATATATATATATATATATATATATATATATATATATATATATATATATATATATATATAATTTTTTTTTTTAAATCTTACAGAAAGATACACTGTGAAAAAAAAATGCTGGGTTCCACACAATTCCATCATGTTGTCTCAACACAAATCGATAAAGTTAACTTTATTGTTTTTACAAATTTTAGTGGATTGAACTAAACAATTAAGTTTTATGAAAAAGCAAGAATTGTTGATTCAGCTCATTTTAAATAATTTGAGCAAGCAGCAAAAATTTTTTTGAGGTTACATTTAATAGGTTACACATCAATATGTACCACTGGGTAAAGAAAAAACATTCAAAGACAATTTGACAATTTTCTATTTTATACAGGTTATCTGCAGGGTCTTAAAATGCCTTCAAATAATAAAAAATAGGCTTTAAAAAATATTAAATTCTGAATATTGCGTAGTAGGTCTGTAAAGCTACCCAATCAGGCCAACACCCATTCAATCACTAACATTCCATCTCAATAAAAGTTTTAACAAAAGTTTATTAACTCTATTTACCAATTATGGTTTAATTATATTCCTTACAATAACAGTTGTTTTTATTTTACTTTTTTTTTATTGTTTTAACTGTGCCATTAGAAAAAATCCTTTGTGTTTAACCTTGAGTACGTCTGAAATTTCATTAATGGTCTTAAAAGGTCTTTAAGTCTCGATGAAACCTGTAGAAACCCTGTTTATATGTATAATTGAAAACGCGATTTTTGTTTTCAGTTACATGACAATGCTAAGTAAACGTAATGAACGCCATATAAACATGCTCAATAAAGTACATGATCATATAAAGGCCCACAAAAGCCAGCAGAGAGTGTGTGTAGGGTTGTTTTCTGACCTGTGTGTCTGCGCTGGTGTCTCTTCAGCTGGTCAGATCTGGAGAAGCGGCGGCCGCAGCCCGTGTAATCACACTGATACGGCTTTTCTCCTGAACACCACACAAAAACATCATCCTCATTTCACATCAGTTTATAAATCGCACTATATTTGTTAAGGACTAAACGACGCCAAACAAACTAAAGTATCTGGCGTAAACACGAAGAGTCCACACGGGGGCGCTGTCTGAATGGCGGTTACGAATGTTGTTCTCTCAGCGTCATAAATCAAGCGTTTATCAGTAAAACTGCGCTGTGAGCTCACAAGTTAGTCATTCCAGATGCTTCCTATTAATTCTGCTCGTTCTTGTGCAGCTAAAGGGTTCAAAAAACAGTCTAATCTAATATCAACCAAGGCTACATTTGGTGAATGGGGTACACAGACTTTTAATTTCAGTCAGCCAGCCCCAGGGCTTCCGGCTAATTGTCATTTCATACAAAATCGCCACGTTTAAGATCGGATTTCTTAAAAAAAAATGGCTTCACTGCCTGACTGAGATACGATATAAAGTGGTTCTCCGACCAAACAAGTAGCACTGTTTTTCTGCACCATGTCTTTAAAATATGGAAATTAATTTTACCTCAGTAAGTTCATCATTGGCTGAAAAGCACTAGCTCTGCATATAGCCCATTGGTATAAAAACAGAAAGACTTTGTTTATTATCGTTATGGTGAGAAGTATTATCATGGTGATTCTCTGGGATGATTTAAAATGAATATTAGGCCTAGCCTATATAAATTACGTGATTAAAAACACAATACATTTAGTTTTAATTCAAGTCATACTGGTTTAATGGAAATCGATGTATCGTTTGCTATATTTCTCTCATAAATCAGCTAATGGCGTCTTAAAACCCAAATTATTAAATAAACTGGTTTTAATGGTCAACAGTTGATGGTTTGTCAATGTATGTGCAGTGGAAACTTCTTTGATGTGTTCTGATGTTGTTTATTTCATCTTTGCTAACATTTATTAATGTAAATACTTATCTTTGTCACCATTTAATAATATGAATAGGCTAATTATTACAAA